>NC_092043.1:27701351-27908259 GCF_003086295.3 Arachis hypogaea | reverse complement strand
AGCAATTGCTACACCCACTAATGATACCAAGACCGTGCTGAAATTCCTCCAGAAACACATCTTCAGCAGATTTGGTGTTCCCAGAGTACTAATCAGTGACGGGGGCACTCATTTCTGCAATAGACAGCTATACTCTGCTATGGTTAGATATGGAATTAGCCACAAAGTGGCAACTCCGTATCATCCACAGACATATGGGCAAGCTGACGTCTCTAACAGAGAGCTAAAAAGAATCCTGGAACGGACTGTGATAGCCCGAAGAAAGGATTGGGCAAGGAGCTTGGATGATGCTCTGTGGGCATACAGAACAGCATTCAAGACTCCTATAGGAACCTCTCCATACCACTGGTGTATGGGAATGCCTGTCATCTGCCCGTGGAACTGGAACATAAAGCCTACTGGGCAACCAGATTCCTAAACATGGATGCTCAGTTAGCTGGTGAAAAAAGATTGCTCCAGCTAAATGAGCTAGAGGAAGTTCAGACTCAATGCCTTTGAAAATGCAAAAATCTATAAGAAAAGGCAAAGAAGTGGCATGACAAGAAGTTGTCATCCAGAGTCTTTGAGCCAGGACAAAAAGTTTGCTCTTCAACTCTAGGCTCAGATTGTTTCCAGGAAAACTTAAATCCCGGTGGAGGGGTCCGTATGTGATTACAGGAGTGTCCCCATATGGATATGTTGAGCTTCAGGATATTGATTCTGACAAAAAGTTCATTGTTAATGGACAGAGAATCAAGCATTATCTTGAAGGCAATTTTGAGCAGGAATGCTCAAAACTGAGACTTGAGTGATTCTCAGTAAAGGTCCAGCTAAAGACAGTAAAGAAGCGCTTGCTGGGAGGCAACCCAGTCATTAGCAGGTTATATGTTTTGTTTTTACAAAGGCAAGTATCAAAAATGTAGGAATTCACAGAGTTACAGAAGGATTCAGCGCAAAAAGCAGAGAAAAAGAGCTTACTGGCGAAAAAACGCCAGTAAGGGGGCATTTTGGGCGTTAAACGCCAGAATGGGCACCATTCTGGGTGTTTAACGCCAGTAAAGGTGCCATTTTGGGCGTTAAACGCCAGAATGGGCACCATTCTGGGTGTTTAACGCCAGGTGTGCAGTATCCTGGGCGTTTAGCAAAACGCCCAGTGATAAAGGGAATTCTGGCGTTTAACGCCAGCCAGGGCACCTGGCTGGACGTTAAACGCCCACAATGGGCAACAAATGGGCGTTAAACGCCAGAATGGGTGCCATTCTGGGCGTTTAACGCCAGAAAGGTGGGGGACCAAGATTTTGATTTCCAATCAAATTTTTTTCAAACTTTCCTTTTCTTACCATACTTTTCTACATAAATACATCTCAACCTTTCATCATTCACTTTCAAATCTTCAAAAATCCAAAATCATTCTTCAAATCTCTCAAATCAAGCCCAAATCTTGTTCAAAAACTCACCCTTCTCTCAAATTCTCTCCATATCTTCTCAAATCCCCTTTCAATTTTTCGAAATCTCTTCTTCTCCCCCCTTATAAAACACGTTTGGCCTTCTCATTCCCCCACACCATTCGAATTTGCTCTTCTCCTCTCTCTCTTCTTTCCTTTCTTTTGCTTGAGGACAAGCAAACCTCTAAGTTTGGTGTGCTTTTCCGTGATCACTAAGCCAAGATTCATCAAGATCATGGCTCCTAAGGGAAAACAAACCAATTTAAGAGGAAAGAAAGAGAATAACCCAAAGAATCTTTGGAATCAAGAGAAGTTCTTAACCAAAGAACATGAAGACCATTATCACAAGATAATGGGTCTGAGGTCAGTGATCCCGGAAGTTAAATTTGATCTGAAAGAAGATGAATATCCGGGGATCCAAGAGCAAATTCAAAACAGAGGATGGGAAGTTCTAACCAATCCCGAGATAAAGGTTGGAAGGAATATGGTTCAGGAATTCTACTCAAATCTGTGGCTAACAGATAAGCAGAGAATGACTGGAACTGCTTACCATACTTACAGAACCATGGTCAGAGGGAAAGTTATGTACTTCCATCTGGACAAAATAAGAGAAATCTTCAAATTGCCTCAACTGCAGGATGATCCTGAATCCTTCAATAGGAGAATGGTGAGAGCAGAAAAGGGTTGGATCAAGTTCTAGAGGACATATGCCTCCCTGGAACTAAATGGATAACCAATTCAAAGGGTGTCCCAAACCAACTCAAGAGGGGAGACCTCAAACCAATTGCAAGAGGTTGACTAGACTTTATTGGGCGTTCCATACTGCCCACTAGCAACCGTTCTGAGGTCACTATCAAGAGAGCAGTGATGATTCATTGCATTATGCTTGGAAAAGAAGTGGAGGTTCATCATGTGATTGCTTGTGAGATCTACACAATTGCAAATAAGAATTCCACTGAAGCCAAATTGGCTTACCCAAGCTTGATCTCCTTGCTCTGTAAAGAGGCTGGGGTAAAGATGGGAGTAGATGAATTCATACCCATTGAACATCCAATCACCAAGAAGTCAATGGAAGGACAAATGCAAGACAACTCTATCAAGAGGAGGGCGCAGGAATTCCTCCCTGAATTCCCTAAAATTGACTACTGGACCAGCCTAGAAGCATCTATCATCAAGTTACAAGAAACTATGGAGCAACTGAAGGAAGAACAGCAGAATCAGAACTGCATGCTCTGCAAATTGCTGAAGGAACAAGAGAAGCAGGGGCGTGAACTCCAAGAGTTGAAACGCCAAAAGCTCTCCTCTCAAGTTGAGGGAGCATCCACTTCTCAAAATCAAGGTTGTTGAGTCCTAACTCTGTGAAAACCTCTATCATTAGGAGCCTATTTAATCTTTTTTTTGTTTTCTATTTTTATTTTCTAGTCTCATCTTATATCAATTTTTGAGTCTTGTTCTTAATTCATAATTAATAAAATTTAAAAATTCATGTCTTAAAGCTATGAATGTCCTATGAATCCATCACCTCTCTTAAATGAAAAATGCTTTAATCACAAAAGAACAAGAAGTACAGGATTTCGAAATTTATCCTTGAAACTAGTTGAATTAGTTTGATGTGGTGACAATACTTTTTGTTTTCTGAATGAATGCTTGAACAGTGCATATGTCTTTTGAATTTTTTGTTTTGAGAATGTTAAAATTGTTGGCTCTTGAAAGAATTAGGAAAAAGAGAACTGTTATTGAGGATCTAAAAAAATCATCAGATTGATTCTTGAAGCAAGAAAAAGTAGTGAATAAAAAAAAATTTCGAAAAAAAAAGGAAAAGAAAGGAATAAAGTTGTGATCCAAGGCAAAAAGAGTGTGCTTAAGAACCCTGGACACCTCTAATTGGGGACTCTAGCAAAGCTGGGTCACAATCTGAAAAGGTTCACCCAATTATGTGTCTGTGGCATGTATGTATCCGGTGGTAATACTGGAAGACAGAGTGCTTTGGGCCACAGCCAAGACTCATACACTAGCTATGTTCAAGAATCATTATACTTAACTAGGAGAATCAATAACACTATCTGAGTTCTGAGTTCCTATAGATGCCAATCATTCTGAACTTCAAAAGATAAAGTGAGATGCCAAAACTGTTCGGGAGCAAAAAGCTACTAGTCCCGCTCATCTAATTGGAGCTAAGTTTCCTTGATATTTTGGAGTCTATAGTATATTCTCTTCTTTTTATCCTACTTTGATTTTCAGTTGCTTGGGGACAAGCAACAATTTAAGTTTGGTGTTGTGATTAGCGAATAATTTATACGCTTTTTGGCATTGTTTTTAGTATGTTTTTAGTATGATCTAGTTAGTTTTTAGTATATTTTTATTAGTTTTTAGTTAAAATTCACTTTTCTGGACTTTACTATGAGTTTGTGTGTTTTTCTGTGATTTCAGGTATTTTCTGGCTGAAATTGAGGGTCCTGAGCAAAAATCTGATTCAGAGACTAAAAAGGACTGCAGATGCTGTTGGATTCTGACCTCCCTGCACTCGAAGTGGATTTTCTGGAGCTACAGAAGCCCAATTGGTGCGCTCTCAACGGCGTTGGAAAGTAGACATCCTGGGCTTTCCAGCAATGTATAATAGTCCATACTTTGCCCAAGATTTGATGGCCCAAACTGGCGTGGCAAATCAGCCTCAGAATTTCCAGCGTTTAACGCTGGAACTGGCATAAAACTTGGAGTTAAACGCCCAAACTGGCATAAAAGCTGGCGTTTAACTCCAGAAAAGGTCTCTACACATGAAAGCTTCAATGCTCAGCCCAAGCACACACTAAGTGGACCCAGAAGTGGATTTTTACGTCATTTACTCATTTCTGTATACCCTAGATTACTAGCTTACTATTAATAGGATCTTTTGACATTGTATCGGTACCTCATGACACTTTACACGTTTCTTGGTGTACTTTCCACGACATGAGTCTCTAAACCCCATGGTTGGGGGTGAGGAGCTCTGCTGTGTCTTGATGGATTAATGCAATTACTACTGTTTCTTATTCAATCATGCTTGCTTCCATTCTAAGATATTACTTGTTCTTAAACCGGATGAATGTGATGATCCGTGACAATCATCATCATTCTCAACTATGAACGTGTGCCTGACAACCACCTCCGTTCTACCTTAGATTAAGTAGATATCTCTTGGATTCTTTAATCAGAATCTTCGTGGTATAAACTAGAACTGATGGCGGCATTCAAGAGAATCCGGAAGGTCTAAACCTTGTCTGTGGTATTCTGAGTAGGATTCAATGATTGAATGACTGTGACGAGCTTCAAACTCCTGAAGGCGGGGCGTTAGTGACAGACGCAAAAGAATCACTGGATTCTATTCTGGCCTGATTGAGAACCGACAGATGGATAGCCGTGCCGTGACAGGGTGCGTTGAACATTTTCACTGAGAGGATGGGAGGTAGCCACTGACAACGGTGAAACCCTTGCATACAGCTTGCCATGGAAGGAGCCTTGCGTGTTTGAAGAAGAAGACAGTAGGAAAGCAGAGATTCAGAAGATGGAGCATCTCCAAGACCTCAACCTATTCTCCATTACTGCAAAACAAGTACTTATTTCATGTTCTTTTGCTTTTCACAATCAATCCTGATAATTTCTGATATCCTGACTAAGAGTTACAAGATAACCATAGCTTGCTTCAAGCCGACAATCTCCGTGGAATCGACCCTTACTCATGTAAGGTATTACTTGGACGACCCAGTGCACTTGCTGGTTAGTTGTGCGGGATTGCAAAGTGTGATTGCAATTTCGTGCACCAGCAACCTCACGCCACCGACCTCATGGGGCTGCTTCACGGCCACCAAGGACGGCTAGAACAGCTTGAACAAAAACTAGAACTACAGCAAGAAGCGGAGAAAAACCTGAGGAGAGAGGTTGAACGACGAAAAGAGCTTGAAGAAAAGCTCTTGAGATTAGAATCCAATCTCCGAGGTAAGAGCTCTCGAAGCGACCGAGAAGATTCCCCTTTGAGGGGGAGAAGACCCATTCAATGAAGATATCATGAGGCCGAAAGTTCTAAGGAACTTCAAAAGCCATGACATGGATCTGTATGACGCGGGACCACTAACCCAAATCATCATTTGAGCAACATTAAAAGTCGGATGTACTTAGCCGACGCCTCTGATGCTATCTGCTGCAAAGCCTTTCCGACAACTCTAACAAAGGCAGCGATGAACTCCCCCCAAGGTTGGTCACCAGCTTCAACGACCTCTCATCTAAGTTTCTTATGCGATTTTCAATCCAAAAGGACAAAGTCGCAGTTTTGTCTGTAACACCCTAATTACCCTAAGCCTTACCTCATGCCGTAAGGCAAAGGTTAATCAAGGATTATGACAATTCTAAGGTTCATACATAAATATATATAGAAAGAATAATAATTCTAAAGACCCGATAAAGAAAATAAGCTCAAATACGGAATTACAAAGCACAAACATTCACACGAAGCTACAAACTTAAGGCACAAGATAAAGGTACAAGATAACAAAATATAAGAGTATAATAATCATAATTTACTAGCCATAGCTTGCAGAGTTTAGACCGACTAGTGGAATACTGACATACAGAGTTTTGAAAGTAAACATCTAATACAGAATATCACTCTCAAAGTAAGCCTCTAAGGCAAAAGTAAATAAAAAAGTGAGAGTACTAATCAAAATAACCAAAATGACAACAAAATAGAATATGGTCCTCTGCTCTGCTACCATCAAGCAACTCACTGAAGTAGGTTGCAACCTGCATCTGAAAAATAACAACAACATATGGAATGAGAATCGGAATTTCTCAGTATGGTAACAATATCTAATAATGTAAGATGTAAGACCCCGGGATGCCAGAGGCAATCCTAGAGCTTCTTACCAAATAGATATTCAAGCTTAATGAACATAAATAACTTAAACCGTAAATAATAAACAAGGGTATCTAAACCTAGGGAGTGTCTAACTAAAACTAGTCACCGCTGTCCCACAGCCTTCACCAGCCTAGCCTCCGTGCGATCCCATCGCCACCGCCTACCTAACCTCCTCATCACCAAACAAACACAGATAATGCAAGCAAGGAAAATACAGGTAGTATTCATGTATATACAAGTAATTCAAAAAGAAAGTAGGCATATTATACAATTAGGCAAACTCAAGTAATTAAAGCAAGCAAACATATAGAAGATGCACGTGATGAATCTCTGTCCTATTGACTGTGATATCACATGTCGGTTATTGTGCCAAACCCGACAGAAAATCCGGACAGCAACTCCCAGATTAGTGTCCTACCACCTTCTCCTTTCAGAGGGAAACGTTCCGAGGGAGAGTGCCCTACCACCATCCTCTGGATGCCGCATGATTCTGTGGGTTAGTGCCCTACCACCTTGCAACTAGAGAGAAACTCATGCTCAAGAGGAAAAATTCCGAGGGATGAGTGCCCTACCACCTTCTCCTTTCAGAGGGAAAACATTCTGAGGAAGAGTGCCCTACCACATTCCTCTTGAGTGATAAACATGAGTGAGAATCCCAGCTTCAAGCCTCACATCCGAACGTAGGCGGGAGACTGCCACAGCCCATACGACGGATAACAATGCATCTCATAATCATGTATTCAATCTCAGAGGCCACTCTTCATAGCACACTTCCATTCATACTCATTTCATCAACCATAATCATTCATTTCCAAGTTTTCAACTCATCACAACCATCATGAATTCATAACTTTCCATTCCGAACTCATTAGTTCGTCAATTTCTCAATTCATATACCATTCTTCTTTCGTACTCCACCAAACCCATCCTCAGTACACCAGAAACCTAGGCCTCCGTTCTCTAACGTTTCAAAATAACACCAAACCAAACCTCCTAGGACATTTCTCATGTTTTAATGCCCGAAAGTAAGTCCAAGAATCTTAATTATGTGTCACAGAAGTATACAAGCTTGTTGGAAAGGTGAAATAGTTTAAAACAAAGTTTTAGTTGAGAAACAGGGCATGTGCGTACGCACAGGGATGTGCGTACGCACAGGGATGTGCGTGCGCACGCCCAAGAAATTTTCAAAAAGTGTGCGTACGCATAGAGGTGTACGTACGCACAAGTGTAAAATTTTCTAACTCTGTTCGCTCGCACAAGGCGTGCGAACGCCCTCAACAAAGTGCACCTTCCAACGTGTGCGTGCGCACAGGTTGTAAAACTTCATTGGGTATGTGCGCGCACAGGTCGTGCTAGCGCTCTCAACAGCAAGTCTTTCCCTGTGTGTGCGTACGCACAAGGCTGTGCGTGCGCACATACCAGAAATCATAAAATTTTGCAACTTTGCAGAATTTTAGATTTTGACACCAAACTTTGAATGATCATAACTTCCTCTACAAAAATTCAAATTTTACAAACTTTACAAAAATTCAAATTTTACAAAAGCAAAATAAGAAAAAGAACTACCAGACCGACAACAGCGACATCTAATAAACTTGCGAAAATACTAACGCCTCACGTTGCAAACGAAGGAATAGTAAAAGCATGAAAATCTCCTAAAACGTAAAAGCACATCGAATAGAGACAAAGCACTACACAAATGACTGAAGAAGGTAAAAGAAAGACTAACCTTTCTCTGTAGAATCAAGGAGAAGTAGTCGCAGCAGTGGACAGCAACGAAGCACCCCAAGACGGAAGGCTAAAGAGATTCTTTGAATAAGAAAGAATGAGAGTGCATGCAAGAAACTTCGAAGACGAAAGAAAACAAGGAAAGAATAGGGAAAAGTATTTATAACATACCAGGGGCACAACGGTAAAATGACGCGATCATTAAAGAAACGCGTCGTTACCAATGTAACTGCTTCAACGTGAAAATGCAAAACCCCAAACGGACGCGACATTTGATTAGACGCGACGGTTGAAAAGTTCGAAATCACGTCGATTTCAAGCTAAAATCACGTCGGTTACCCGACTTTGACGAACCTGAATTCATTTAATACTCGAATCCAACTCATAGCAAAGAGAATGGACTCGAGTAGGGACACTGTTCATACCCTGGCCCATTACTATGGTCCAGGTCCAAGTAAGACAAAAAGGCCAACCAAAGACTGGCCTTCACAACTTACCCGACCTCTGCAAAAGAGGTCGGGCTCGACATAGGCTCTTCCCCAAAGAGGTCGGGCTCAACATGAGCTAGCAGAAAACATTTATTCAAGTAAGTAACTACCCCTAAAATCTCTCATCCACTTCCAGAAGCAATATCCCAACAACCCTAAGATAAATGGACGGTTATCCACCTTTAGAAGTGGAACTACTCCAATAGTGGTTATTGGATCACCACTATAAATACACTGACATACTCAGGTAAAACTAAGTTCCAATACATTCTAAACATGCTTACCCCTTGTTGACTTAGGCATCGGAGTGTCTTTGCAAGTACCACCTCCCATTCTTTCGCGTACACAAACTTGGACGGCGGCTCCTAGATGCGCAGCAAGTCAGAAGCCACCTTCTATTGGTGTTTGGGCCAATCCCTTAAGCCCAATCCACCTATCTCAGGTTACCCACGTAACAATACCTATTGAATTAAACATCTGACACATTCATTGTTTACATTGTTTAGTATTCTCATTGTCTATCTATACTTTTCCAAAAAAATATTTCGACACTCAAACTTTTTATTTTAGGATAATATGATTCTTCTGTTAAAAAATTAAAATTAAAAAATCTATTAAATAATAACAAAAAATTAATTTTATAGAAATTTTATTTATAATTTGTAAGTATTTTACACTTCCACAAACTATTAATAAATTTATTTTTAAAAAAATTGGGTTAAGTGGAGAAAAACTTTGACAAAATATAAACAAAATCTCCTACAAAAATAATTACACTATTTAATGAATTTTTAATAAATAAATCATATTGTCGTAAAATAAAAAGAAGAATAAATGACCATTTGTACCCATAAGAGATGAAAACGCTGACATTTGTACCTATCAAAGCTCAAAACTAATCTTGTACCCATGAGAGATGCTGTCCGTGTGACAAAAATGCCCTAACTTGGATCTGAGCTTGGTTCGTGGGTTTCTGAACCTACGTGGCACTTCCAGCATCCCCAAGCCATACCTGAGCCAACCATTCACTATCATCATCTTTATCTTCTTCACCATCATCCCCATCCATCACTATCTCTTCCCAGCCACCATAATCTCCACTCGCTTTTGGAAACACCTTTGGGAACAGAAAGAACCTTCTGGAACCAATCAACCTCACCCCACAGTTCACCATTCTTCTTGCTAACTTGAATCTCAGTATACCAAATGTCCATGTCTTTCCCATTCCCACCACCACACTCCCACACCACAACCAACTTCCCACCCAAATCAGCCATGGTAGAACCACACAGAAATCGAGGCAACCCCTTTTGCAACCCCTTCAGCTCTTTCCATACCCCACTCCACATCGAACCTGATCTTGCCTGGGAAATAGATCGGCCTCAACTCCTCGAGACTAGCCGAGCTATGTGCTGCAAAGTTGAACGTCCGTCTCTTGGAATCCGAATTCCTTATGTTCGTCGTGAATGTGAGAGCACGAGCAATGTAAAAAGAGGGGAGTGTACCTGCAAAGGCACTCCGAAGCTTAAGTCAGTGCGTATTCTAGTTTTCTCAGGAAAAACTTAGTTCTTTAGAAATAGTCTACTTCCCTTTTATATATGACAAGTTATTTGTCCGTTATGTTCTTGGTTTTACCGTTTAACTGAGTGATATCGTAACCGATCTTATTTTGTCGTTGGAGCATCGGTTATGATGAAGACGTTATTATCGCCGAGTTATTGCTCATAATTTCGAATAGTAATAGAAGATAACGAGGTACATCATATATTGCTTAATAGTCATGGGGCCGAGTTATAACGCATAATAATGACGACCATTATGAGGTAATGATCATATCACAGCCCCCAAGCTTAGCCTGAGGAGGATTTTAATGAAGCAGGTTGAGCTTTTTTGGATGAGTTATAACTCGGATTGCATGGGTTAGTGGATGAGCCCCCAGATCAACTTACTTCATTAAAATATGGTTTTGTGTTTTAAATTTTGGTACGTGGGGAGTCGTGTCCGTTATTTTCTGATGAAAGAGAAAGAGTAATGGTTACATTTAATTTTGCTGATTCCCAATGTTGGTTTCACTGTTTGATGTGGCTTTGGGAGTGGGGGTTATCATTTGGAACGTTTTGTTCCTTTAATCGCCTTAATCCTTTCAGATTTTTGTTTGTTGGCTTTTGGTTATATGCTTGCTTTTCTGAAGAATGAGTAAGAGAGGTATGAATTTCCTTTTTCGTTTCTGATCCATTTCTGTGTTTTCTTCTCTGTGTCTTCTCTTTTTTTTGTGTTATTCTGATACTGCTTTGTGAGCTAATGGGTTTTTAGAAGGAGAAGAAGGATATGGTGGATTGGTCTTATGATTGGGTAGGGGAAGATGTTAAGTCACGGGTGTCTCTTTTCTCTGATGAGGCGGCGGTGAGGGAGGTGGATGTGAATAAAATAGTGAGGGTGGGTTCCAGAGTAAAGGTAGAGTTGTTACCATGTAGTGTGGATGATAGAGTTTTTCACTGAGAGTGGGGGTTTGGGTTCTTCTACATGTATAGTTGTGTGCTTGAGGAATTGCGGGTTAGGCTTCCATTTACGGATTTTGAGTGTCAGGTTCTTAAACAGCTCAACTGCGCTCCATCACAGCTTCATCCCAATGGGTGGGCTTTTCTGCGATCCTTTGAGGTTTTGATGGAATTCCTTCAGGAGGTGCCGACTGTGGAGCTTTTCTTTTCTTTATTTCAAGCGAAAAGGGTGTGGAAGGGGGGTGGGTGAACTTCAATAGTACTCCGGGGTTTGGGGTTTTTAAACTTTACAAGTCTTCTTTTAAAGACTTCAAAGAGATGTATTTTAAAGTCAGGAGTTCAGAGGAGGACTTCCCATTTTTTATTGATGAAAATCTTGTTGAGAAGTTTCCTCTGTTTTGGTGCTCGGAGCCGCAAAATATACTCGGCCCAGAGGTGATATCGCCGAGGAACGAGTGTGTGATAGAGTTTTTGGTGGAGAATGTTGATCGAAAAAACTTGATATCGATGTATGAGTTGCTGAAGTGGGAGGAGGATAAAGGTGCTGTTGTAGAATATTTAGGTGAGTTTTTAGGGCTTATGTCGATGTCTGTCGTTTTTTCTTAAAAGTTTAACATAAAGTGTTTTTTGTAGGTGGGAAGTATCCTGGTGTTTCTGCGGCGTCTCTGAGGACGCGGTTTAAGAATAAGAATTTGGACAAGGAGGTATCATCATCTAATGCTGAGAAGGTTGTTGGGACTGGCGAGGTTACGCAGTCTCGTCAAGGTCGGAGGAAGGTGATTATGAAGAAGAGAAAGAAGTCCGACCTTGTGGATTTATCGGATGATTCTGATGGAAAAGAGTTAGGTGTTCCTCTGGAAGAGATACAGGCTTTTATGGGAAATCAAAAGAAGCTTCATGAAATTTTTGAACAAAGTGAGGCTTTTTCGGTGTGGGGGAAGGAGTATCCTTATATGGCTGTTGTGGACGAGTATTGTCAATCATCGGCTGATGTTTCTCTTGCAAAGGAGGTTGGGGATGTGGCTATTGGGCAATATATGCAGGTAATGACCTACTGATTCTTTTTCATTTTTCCTTTTGGGAGTTCTGATGAGTTTTTATTTGTCTTGTTCTATAGGTTGTTGGGCTGCGCCTAGCAAGTCTTGGGCGTAGCCAGGAGTTGAAGTATAAGGGGGTTGCTGCAGAAAAAGGAGAGGTGTCTGTTTTGAGGGAGGAATTGGTTAAGTGTAAGAGTCTTGCTGCTGAGCTTCAAGGCCGTTTGACTGAGACCGAGAAGTTGTTGAAGGAGACGAAGGAAAGTTATTCTAAGGATGTGGAGGATTTGAAGAAGAAGGAAGGCGATCTGGTGAACGTGCAAAGTCGTCTGATTGAGGTTACTGCTCAGTTTAAGGATATAGAAAAGAAAAAGGCGGATGAGATATTGGATTCATTTGTTGAAGGTTTCGAAAGGGCAAGGTTACAGGTTAGGTTTTTGGTTCCGGATGCCGATCTTTCTGGCATGGATCCTGGAAAGATAGTGCGGGATGGGCAACTGATTGAGGATGATGGGGACGCAGAAGATGAAGCCGATAATGTTTAGGGTGTTTTGTGAGAAAAAACTTCTTTGAATTTGTTTTGTGGATGTAATATTATATCTCGTGGTTTTTGAACTTGTGTTTGAACTTGTTTGAATTTTGAATTTGATGCTTTTTATAAAAGCTGTTTTGATTGTTCGGATATTTTTCCGAGTTTATTGCCGTTGTGTTTCATGATGTTATCTGATGGTGGTAGTTTGTAGCTTAGACGAGTATTGGCATTTGTCTGAGCTGTATTGATAGATTGATAAGATCATTTTTATTTGATAAGATAGTATTTGTCTCCTATATATTCGGAGTTGTTTTGAACCTTGTACATACGAAGGTGCAGGTAGGCTAGCCTCGTTAAAACCTCTCCAAGCAAAACCCTTTGGGATAAAATCTTGGTAGTAGGAAAAAGAGTACAAGCCTGTCCCTGTCTTTTAACTATAAAATTTCTTTAAGGAAGACACGTTCCATGTATTAGGCAAGAGTTTACCATCTAGTGATTCTAGCTTGTATGCTCCTTGTCCGAGTGCTTTGGATACTCGGTATGGGTCGTCCCAATTAGCGGCGAGCTTTCCATGTGTTGGTGGCTTCCGAGCAGTTTCGGTTTTGCGGAGGACTAAGTCTCCTTTAGCGAATGATCTGTTTCTGACCGACTTGTTGTATTGTCGAGCTATGGCTTGTTGCGCTGCGCGTTGCTTCAAGGCGGCGATGTCTCTAACTTCTTCGATGATGTCGAGCTCAGATCTCTGAGCTTCGTCTTGGTTGTCGATATAAGTTCGGATGGAGTTCTGGGAGATCTCCAGGGGAATCATGGCCTCTGAGCCGTATACCAGTCTGAATGGGGTTTCTTTTGTTGATGTTTGTGGGGTGGTGTTGTATCCCCAAAGGACTTCAGGTATTAGTTCGGCCCAAAGTCCTTTGGCGTCATCTAGCTTCTTCTTTAGTGCATGAAGGATGACCTTGTTTGCAGCCTCAGCTGGTCCGTTTGTTTGAGGATGTTCAACAGAGGCGAAGTGTTGCTTTATTTTAAGATTCTGCAAAAAAGTTTGAAATTTCTGATCGGTGAACTGGCGGCCGTTGTCAGTTGTGATATGTTGAGGTATGCCAAAACGACAAATAATATTTTTCCAAACGAATGAAATCATTTGCTGTGATGTTATTTTTGCTAAAGGTTGGGCTTCCACCCATTTGGAGAAATAATCAACGCCGACAATAAGAAATTTTACCTGGCCCAGTGCCGTAGGGAAAGGCCCGAGTATATCTAAACCCCATTGGTTAAATGGCCAACTGATGTCCGAATGATGTAATTCCTCGGCGGGTATGTGTATCAGTGGTGCGTGCCTTTGGCAATTGTTGCATGACCTGATTTTTTGTTGGCTGTCCTGTTTCAAAGTCGGCCAGAAGAATCCGGCTCGGAGGATCTTGGATGCTAAACTCCGAGCTCCTGTATGTGTGCCACAGATTCCTTCATGTGCCTCTGCCAAAGCTATGTCAGCTTCTGACTTGTTGAGACATTTGAGTAGAGGCCGAGTATAACCTCGTCGATATAGTGTTCCATTGAGGATTGTGAAGGAAGATGCTTGCCGTCGGAACTTTTTATCGCTCTCGACCCCTTCTGGTATATTACTTGTTTGTAAATAGTGTATAAAGTCGTTCCTCCAATCTGCTACCTATGAAACACTTAACACGTTTGTCAGAGTAACAGTGGGTGATGTTATTGTGAACTGTTGCAGTGTAGATAGCTCGGACTGTGTACTGCCGAGCTTAGATAAGATATCCGCTCTTTGATTTTGTTCGCGTGGTATATGTTCTATTTCAAATTTGAAAAATTTTTTGTTAACTTTTTTACTAATAGCAAGTATTTAGAGAGTAGGGGATCTTTTACCTGAAAAAGGTCGTTTACCTGCTGTACGACTAACAATGAATCACAGTATACCTTGATCGTCGAGATTTGAAGATCTAAACAGAGTCGGAGTCCGGCAAGTAGTGCTTCATACTCGGATTGGTTGTTGCTTGCTTTGAAAGCGAAGTGTATTGAGTGTTCCAATATGAATCCATCGTCGGCTTCCAGACGAATTCCTGCACCACAGCCTCCGTTATTTGAATAGCCGTCCACATATAAGATCCACTGTTTTGCATGGTCCTCTTCGGATGGTATTGTAAGCTCGGCGATGAAATCCGCCAGGAATTGTGACTTGATCGGTCCTCGGGATTGGTATCTGATGTCGAATTCAGATAGTTCGACTGCCCATTTTATTAGTCGACCTGCGATTTCTGGTTTGTGTAACACTTGTCTTAGTGGGTGATCGGTTCTGACGTGGATAATGTGGCTCTGGAAGTAAGGTCGGAGACGTCGGGCCGAGAATATCAGTGCTAGTGCGAGCTTCTCAATCCTCGGATAGTTGAGTTCGGCATGCTGGAGGGTCTTACTGACAAAGTATACTGGATGCTGAACTTTGTTTCTCTCTGTGACAAGTGCCGAGCTTATCGCCCAATCAGTAACTGACAGATATAGAAATAAATGCTCCCATTGTAGGGGTTTTTGTAAAATCGGCGGTTGTGAGAATGTTGTTTTTAATTTTGAAAATGCATTCTCACAATCGTCGTTCCATTCGAATTTATTTTTCTTTTTAATTGTTTGGAAAAAAGGAATAGAAGTTGAGGCAAGGCAAGGAACAAATCTGGAAAGTGCAGCGAGTCGTCCTGTGAGGCGCTGAACTTCTTTTACTGTTTTAGGGCTGGCCATGTCCAGCACTGCTCGGCATTTGTCTGGATTTGTCTCTATTCCCCTGCATGTTAGCAAAAAACCCAAAAACTTACCCCCCTGAACTACGAATGCACATTTCTCGGGGTTGAGACGCATGTTGTACTGGCAGACCTGGCCGAATATTTCTGTAAGGTCGCTGATGTGGTTATTTTCGACTTTTGTTTTGGTGACCATATCATCGACATAAACTTCGATATTCCTGCCGATTTGTTTGGCGAACACCTTATCCATAAGGCGTTGGTAAGTTGCACCTGCGTTCTTTAATCCAAATGGCATAACTTTATAACAATAGTTATCGAAATCGGTGATAAAAGCTATTTTATTTTGATCAGAGGGGTGCATCATTATTTGATTATACCCTGAATATGCATCCATAAAACTTAGAGTAGCGTAGCCTGACTCATTGTCTACTAAAGAGTCTATGGATGGCAGAGGATAAGAATCTTTTGGGCATGCTTTGTTTAAATCAGTGAAATCGACGCACATGCGCCACTTACCGTTTTGTTTTCTTACCATTACCACATTGGCTAACCAGGTGGTGAATCTGATCTCTTTGATAAATTCGGCGTTGATGAGCTATTGTGTTTCTTCCAGTGACGCTCTCTTTTTTTCTTCGCCGAGTTTGCGTTTCTTCTGTTGCACTGGTCGGATTGCCGAGTTTATTGCTAGTCTATGACTGATGATCTGTGGGTCGATTCCGGGCATGTCTGATGGTGTCCATGCGAAAAGGTTGGCGTGTTCTTGTAGGAAGGTTGTTATAGCCTGCAACTCAGATGCATTGAGTGAGGTACCTCCATATGTGAATTTATTAGAGTCATTGTTGAAATACACTTTTTGTAGGTCATCGAAGGGTTTTGGGCGATCGAGGAAATCAGCTCTTGGGTCAAGTTCGGCTAGCGTGTCCTCCTTTTGGTTTAGGCCGACGTTGTTGACTTGTTGCGTTGAGCGTTTTTGGAATTTCATGCTGATGTTGTAACATTGTCTTGCCTCTTTATGGTCGCCATGGATTGTAACAACCTGGTGGTCCTGCAGTGAAAACTTTACACAGAGATGAACTGTAGATACAATGGCGCCGAACTTATTTAAAAAAGGTCGGCCGAGGATAAGGTTATATGGACTGAAACAGTCGACTACTAAATATTGAATATCATTAGTTTTTGAAAGAGGTTGCTCACCCAGTGTGGTTTGTAACCACACTGACCCGAGGACTGGAACCCGTTATCCTGAGAAGCCGACCAAGTCTCCTCCTGTGGATTGTAGCATGTTGTCGCTGAGCTTCATCTTTTGAAATGTGGAGTAAAACAGAACGTCGGCACTGCTCCCGGGATCTAAGAGTACTTTTTTCACTAATAGATCTCCTAGCTGAAGGGTGATTACCACAGGGTCGTCCAAATTTTGTATGTTGGAGTTGAAGTCGGCGTGTGTGAAAGTGACTTCTGGTTGTGGATTAGAGATTGTTACATCATGTTTAGGTCCGTCTACCGAGCATATTGCTCTAAACGATCTTTTCCTTGCCGAGTTTGAGTATCCTCCACTTGCGTATCCTCCTGAAATACAATTGATTATACCTCATGGTCTTTCATATTGGCTTGAAGATGCCTTCTCTTTTCCTTGGTGTTGTTCAGAGAGGTCGTTTGTTGTGGAACTAGGGCCGTGCTTTTGGATGTGACCACCAATGTATTTGTCAAGGTTCCCTTGTCTTGCTAATCGTTCTAAAAGATCTTTGGCGACCACACAATCATCGGTATTGTGGCCGTGTTTCTGGTGGAAAGTGCAGTACTTTGATTTGTCCACGTTCTTTGCATCTTGGTATGTGCCGGCTTTTCTCGGTGGCTTGATTAGTTTGGAGTTCAAGATTTCCTTGATTATGTCTTCCCTCTTGGTGTTAAACTGCATATAAGAATCGAATCGAGGTGTTAGTTTAAAACTTTTCTAAAAGGGATGAGCTCTTATCTTCTTCACAGAAGTGTGACTTGTCAGACTTCCGAGCTTGTCTGAGCTCCTCGATGTCAATTTGTCCTTTTGCTTTCTCTCGAAATTCTGCTAGAGTCTTCGGCTTTGATACTCGATCGTCTCCTGGAACTTCCCGGGTCGGAGGCCGCTTTTAATTGCGTGCAGATGGACCTCGGGGTGGAGATCTGGTATGCTGATTGCGACCTTGGTGAAGCGAGTCATATAGTCCTTTAAGCTTTCGTTTGGCCCTTGCTTGATAGTGTTCAGGTAATCGGAGTCGTGCAAATATATTACGGATCCGGCGAAATGTTCTTCAAATAACTTCGCCAACTGATGAAAGCGCGAAATGGAACCTGCAGGCAAAGCACACAACCAATCAAGTGCAGGACCGTCTAAATAATTCGGAAAACAACGACATAAGACTGTATCTGATGCACCATTGACGATCATTATTGATCGTATTTCTTTATGAACTTCCTCGGGTCACCGAGTCCATCATAAGGCTGAGGGTCAACGGCAGGGTGAACCTCTTTGGTAATTCGAAGTTCATTACTTCTTCTGTAAAAGGGCCTACAGAGTCCTCGGACTCCTCTTTCTCGTCTTCGGGCTGCTGCTCTTCGTGTCGAGCGGTTTCTGAAACATGAGTCGGTTGGGATTGATGCTCCTCGTCTTCCGCCTGACGAGCATCGTTGTGTTCAATCCGAACATGATTTAGTTCGGCAATTTGAGTAGCCATTATTTGGTTCTCGTCAGCCATTCGTTGATTAGCTTGTTGCAGCTCAGCTACCATTCGCATGAGTTCGGACAGTGAAGGAGGCGGTACGTCAGCCATGGATGCAGATGGAAGCGATGGGACCAAAAGAAAAAATATGATTTCCTCGGCCCCACGGTGGACGCCAATTGATCTTGCCTGGGAAATAGATCGGCCTCAACTCCTCGAGACTAGCCGAGCTATGTGCTGCAAAGTTGAACGTCCGTCTCTTGGAATCCGAATTCCTTATGTTCATCGTGAATGTGAGAGCACGAGCAATGTAAAAAGAGGGGAGTGTACCTGCAAAGGCACTCCGAAGCTTAAGTTAGTGCGTATTCTAGTTTTCTCAGGAAAAACTTAGTTCTTTAGAAATAGTCTACTTCCCTTTTATATATGACAAGTTATTTGTCCGTTATGTTCTTGGTTTTACCGTTTAACTGAGTGATATCGTAACCGATCTTATTTTGTCGTTGGAGCATCGGTTATGATGAAGACGTTATTGTCGCCGAGTTATTGCTCATAATTCCGAATAGTGACGGAAGATAACGAGGTACATCATATATTGCTTAATGGTCATGGGGCCGAGTTATAACGCATAATAATGACGACCATTATGAGGTAATGATCATATCAGAACCCTTTAATCTTTCCCAAGTAATCGTAGCAATAAAGAATATCATCCACCACGCACGCCCTCCCTCGCCACCCGAGGTCTAGCTCCATTCCCACGCTCTCCCAAGCGCCGCATCGGGGATCCAACGCGATGCCGCCGCGATCCGCCATGGCGTACACCTTGTCGTCCACCACGGCGCTTGCGTGCATCCATTTCTCCCGAACCTCCGCGGGGCTCACCACGCGCTCCCATTTCTCGGCCGCACCACCTGGCCCTACGGCATCTGGTCCAAGAAGGAGTGGGTGCTCCCCGATATCGACAGCGGGTCTTTTTCTCCTTCACTTTGATTTTTTGTGTTACTGATTTATTGAGTGCCTGATTTTTTTCAAAGTTTGAATTTTTTTTCCATAATTGATGAAGAGGAGAATGAGTCTAGGGAAGAGATAGATGAAGACGAGGGGACGATGATGATATTATTTTCCTTGAGAATTCTTACTACTTACTGGGCTAGCTTGGTTGACCGGTATGAAGAGATGGTTGAGAAGTACCATCCCGGATTTTGAGTGCGAAAGAGGAAGGGGAGGTGGAGAAGGTGAGGATGAAGAAAGAGCGGTTGGAAAGCATGAGAGTGAGGAGGGTGTCCTTGATGGGGTCAGAGGTGGTGGGGAGGGAGAAGAGGATGGCTTTGTCTGTGTGAAAGACGGAGTGGATGGTGAGGGAGCAAGTGTCGAGGAAGAAGGGGCAAAGTGGGGTTCGAAGAGTGAAAAGTGGGGTTTCGAGAGAGAGTGTGTGTGAGTAAGAGAGAGAGGGATTGAAGATAAGGGAGGGAGTGCCACGTAGGATCGGAAACCCACGAACCAAGCTCAGATCCAAGTCAGGGCACTTTTGTCACACGGAAGGCATCTATCATGGGTACAAGATTAGTTTCGAGCTTTCATGGATACAAATGTCAGCGTTTTCATCTCTCATGGATACAAAGTATTTTTTTAGACAAAAATCGTCCTATCCTTCCTTTTAAGACACATACTGGATTGGGTTTATATGGTTTTTCCCTTACATTGATTTCTTTTTTGGTCGTGCCTACATCGGTTGTTTTTGGTGTACTACATTGGGTTTTTGAAAAGGGAGTTGTTTTACTTTAAACCCACTTTATAATTGGGCCATTTTGGTAGCACAGCTTTTGCCCACAAATATAGAGGCCTATAGAAGAACGACCATCAGAGTACTTGTTAGATCATAATCCATGAGCCCTACATTCCTACACCCAGTCTCCTTCAAATCCTAGTAGACCCCAAATTTTAAATGAGAATTACGGATTAGTGGTTGATTTCCCATCATATAAGAAACAAAATGTAATCAGTGTTGTAGATATCCCACTAGCATTTGCCCAACATGGATGGTCTCTTGTATTTTTGTTTTTTATGGTTGGTCACATTATGGATGGAATTGATCATGGGTGATGGGCCACTACCTAAATATGGATAAGAATAACAATAATATATTAATAATAACGTGAATATCTATATTGTTCCCTGAAGATCGATAATTTGCAAGAGTACATAGAGGATGAGATGATATATGTAGTGAATGATAAGGATGTAACATAGCAACATACACAATTAACCCATGAGAACCCATGATTCCCATGCAAATTTGAGAGAAGAAGCTGGTAAAAGGTTTCGGAGTTATCTTTGTATCTAGGTATAGTCTTTGTCTACCACTCTAGGTAGCATTAGGAATAGCAACAAGTAGCGGCACACTGGCTGAGTTGAATTCTTGGTGCAAATGAAAGTGATTAACATGATATATGATCTATGATATGATTTTTGTCCAAAAAGCACTTCACATGGTTATGGGCCCTTGTGGCTTGGCTTCTATCTATGGTCATCCTCTCACAATACATCGCCATCTCTTTGAACTTCTTTCCAATATGCTTCTCATGATAATGCTTCTATGATTTATTTTGATCTCTCTATAATGAGGTTTAGTTTCATCTTCATTCACATATAATATACCTTAGTATTCCCTATATATATGGTCTTGAGATATTTTCATTGTTATAGCTTTTGCCTATTTATAGTAGTGATTGCTATAATGTCTTACAAATGGTGTCTAATTTTTTAAAATAGGTAACTAATTAATATTTAATAAATTTTAAATATTTGATTTTTATCTTAAAAATAATTTAGACAATTTAAACACTAAAGTAAAAAGCATTATAAAATTTATTATTTTAATATAAAAAATAAATATACCGTAAAATTTATTGTTTTAAGCCAATATAAAAAAAGACAGCACAACAAATAAAATAAAAGAAGACAGCATTGAGAATGTAGAATTATTCGGCCCCATTTGCAAATAATAATCTGAAACAAGAAATTAAAGATGCAATTAGGGGAACGTCAAACTCAAGAATTGCATATCTCTTAATGAAAATAAAATTAAAATTAAATTGTAGGCCTAATCCCTACAACATTGACGACAATATGTGGCTGTGGTCATTATTCATGCATCAATCAAACATGGTTGTCACGTGCACACTTTCCGTGCTTGTCTTTGTGGCCATGCTTTATTTTTCTCTTTCTGTTATCTATCTCCAATCTCCATTTGCTTTTAGGTGTGGATGCAATAGTAGTGGGGGTTAATTTTCCAACCTCAAATAGTTCAATTCTTTGGTAGATAAGTAGATATATATATTAATGCGAAATATATAATATCTGTTCCCAAAAACCATAGTATATAGTAGATACTAATACTAGTACTTCTATATGTGTGTATATTGGACACTCAATCTAAGGTTATTGTCTCTTTCTACTTCTGTCCTTGCGCCATATATATATATATATATATATATATATATGAATAATTCTAGTAATCCAGACACAAAAGTCATTACCCTCGTAACCACCGGTCGGTAGAGCATGCAACAAGATCAACGTGCCCATTGAAGAAGATTATAACAACACTACCTCTCTATGTATGTATTCTCTGAGCTTTTCATACTTAACCAAAGTGCCAACCCTACTCCAGACTGTCATTGACAAGAAATGATTTGAAGGTGAAATAAAAAGGATATTATAGAAGATATAGTAGTGCTCAACAGGTAGGGAGAAAGGAGGTTTATTAGGCTACTTTAGGGATATATATCATTGAAAAAGTTTATGAAATGAAGATCTTAGTGTCCTAATCATTCCAGGACATGAGAGTGAGGAATGTTTATGGGGACAATTGAAGGATCCATGTAATGAGATGAGAAGCCAGCCTTCTTTTTTGATAATGATAATTGTAATTATTCTTCCCCTTACTTTTGTATTTTGCTTCCTTCTTCCTCTTTATTTCTTCTCTTGTCGTTAAAATTAAACCCCACTTCTATAATAGTATAATACCAACTTTTATAACATTTCATCATGTGTCTTTGCTTCTTATGAATACTAGTGACGCAGAACTATCTAATTGACGAGCACAATAACCACCACCTATCACTTTCATAATTCTTCCTGATCCATCAGAACATCACAACTCAGAGTATTCAGGTATTGTTTTTTCTTGTATTGTCGTCTTGCATTGCTTTAAACTACTGTGATCACATTTTCAATTACATATATGAAGTTCAATCCTGTCATTTAAAACTTAACTATATAGGAGATTTTAAGAACTCGCAATTGGAGGTTAATTACTTGCAATTATCTGACCATTCTTGTCCATGCTTGGCTTTGTGTGTCAGGAACATTCTTGATCACATATTAATTTCTTGTTGCTATTTCATTTGGATTAATTTCTTGACAGCTTGCAGATATGTGTTGCTTTTTGCCATAATTAACACACAGTTAAATATTAAAGCCATGTCTCCCTAAGGTCCCCAACAAGAACTCTTGTCCACCCCCATCCAATAATTTGATCTCATCTCAAAATCTGATGACAAAACTATCCCTGAAAAATGTGAGGCAGTAAGAGAAGCTCCTTTGCATTGATCCAACCACATAGGCATATAGTCACATACAGGGACTTGAACACAAATATTGAAATGACGAAACAAACCCTAGACAGATCAGTGTGGCATTCGCTGTACAAGTCCCAATCTTCATTTGTTTCACGTAACACCATCACTCTCGAAAGTCCCCATTACAATTACTAACTAAAATCTAATATACCCTACTAGCTGTGCCCCCCCCCCCCCCCCTTTTCTCTCTCTCTCTCTCTCTCTCTCTCTCTTCTCCCCTGATATCAGTATTCAATTCACATATATGATGATACATTGATACGTATATATTCGGGTAAACTTATGTTAATATTTATTCATTGAACTTGTTTAAAAAAGCTTAGCATAAAGTTGTGACTTACTATTACTAATAAAGCTTGTACTGTAAATACTCTACAAAGTGCAATTGAGAGAGAGAGAAGGAGGTGGCGATGGAGCAGTCAGCAGGGAAATCACCGAAGAAATCACCACTCAAACCGTTTCCCAGAGATCCACGTGGCTCCCTCGAAGTCTTTAACCCTGCCTCCTCCTACTCCACCGCATCCGCAGCGGGTAATCCTACCGGCTCGCCGGCGGCGGCGCGTCCTCAGCCTATATGGAAAACCTGGGCGGCAGAGCAGCAGCTGCCACGCAGTAACTCCTTGGAGGAGCTGACCACCACTGCCGCCACGTCCACAACAACCACTGCCACCTCCTGGATGGCACTTAAGGAACCCATTCCGCTGGCGAGTTCGGAGTCTGGTGCGGCAGCGCAGAGAGCTGCAGAGTGGGGATTAGTACTGAAAACGGACACGGAGACCGGGAAGCCTCAGGGAGTGGCGGTTCGAAACTCTGACGGCGGCGGTTCGTCCCGGAGGAACTCGAAAAACTCAGCTCGCACCTCCGGCGACTCCTCGGAGGAAGCGGAATCGCGCGGGATCCCGAGAGTCTCGGAGGACCTGAAGAACGCCCTTTCGGCGTTTCAACAAACTTTCGTGGTTTCTGATGCTACCAAAGCCGATTACCCGATCCTTTACGCCAGTGCCGGGTTCTTCAAGATGACTGGTTACACCTCCAAGGAGGTGATAGGTAGAAACTGGTATGTATCTAGTAACAACCATAACTGTAAAATGATGACAGAATTAGTAGAAAACGGTTATAACGATTTTTTATGTTAAATGGCGGGGTGGGGTCCAGTCGGTTTTTACAGGGTGCGGAAACGGATCCGGATGACGTGTCAAGGATAAGGGAAGCATTGGAAGCTGGGAAGAGTTACTGTGGAAGGTTGCTGAATTACAAGAAGGATGGGACGCCCTTCTGGAATCTTCTTACTATTTCACCCATCAAGGACGAGGATGGCAAAGTCATCAAATTCATCGGGTAAAGATAGTTTCCTTTTTTACCTCTTTTTGAGTTTGTCTTTAAAGTTAGTTTTTTATTCATTTTATTCTTGACTTTTTTGTCATTGTTTTAATTAGAGGGTTGGGTGGGGACCAAATTGTGGCTGCATGGATTTTGATAATAATTTGATAATGACCATACTATGTATCATTTTCTTCCCATTTAGAAACTGCCAAGTGCCACGAGGGCTATGTTTACTTGTTTAGCTGTTTTTGTTAAATTATAGATTATAGATTCCTTTTGACATTTATAACATTTATTGATTCCTTTTGTAATTAAATGTGGAATGTTTGAAAATTTTGAGAAATAAAAAGAAGAACTGACTTCGTCCAAGGGGGGAGGGGGGGGGGGATCATTATTAATTATAAAACAAAGCAGTGGTTTAAACTTAAAAACCCGTTAACAAAAAACATCATTGAGGATCTATGTTTTTAAGATGAATGTGATTTGTGAGTTATTTTCATGTGTTGGGCCAAATGGACCACATTTTTTATTTGTGAGACTTGTTAATTGTTATCATACACAAGTGCCTAAAGATTCGAACCTTAACATTGATTGCCTGTGGGGCTTGATGGAATACAAGGGAGCCAGTAGCAGCCAGCCACGGGTCCTTATACAACATCATAGCTTTAAAATATTCTTAAAATTTCTCTTAATGATAATCAGTTGTTTTTATTAGAATGCAAGTGGAGGTTAGCAAGCACACGGAGGGGGCCAAGGAGAAGGCGTTACGTCCCAATGGCTTGCCTGAATCATTGATTCGATATGATGGTACTGAGAACAGCTCTCTGCATTTCAGATTCAGATCAATATATCACTTATCCACTTTATATTCTTTGATCAGAATGAATAATCAACAATAAGTCTCTCATTGCTTGAAACTTAGTCAAATGTGTATGTGATCACAATAAAGTTGGTTAAATAACAAAAAAAGTTAACACTGCTAACGGGAGGGAGAAGAAGGTAATATCAATATATCACTCAGCATGCGAAATATATACAGAATTTGACGAGATCATCTTGTTTAGTTAATGCTTGTGCATGAAATATATAATGCAGCGGTAATGTTAGAAAAAAAAAATCGAAACTTACCTTATTTAATATTATTAATAGTTAAACTTTAGTTGTTTTTCGTTAACTCCTTTTTGTTATTAAACATTTGATGCAGCACGGCAAAAAGAGAATGCTACAACTTCAGTATCGGAGTTGGTGAGTGCCATAAAGCGTCCTCGAGCACTCAGTGAATCAACAAACCGCCGTCCCTTCATCAGAAATTCATCCGGAGGCGCTGACCGTCATCAACAAGAAGAGGCAGAGAACAAAACAGAGAAAACATCAAGGAGAAAATCTGAGAGCGTAGCTTCATCTGCTAGACGCAAATCACAAGGAGAAGGAGGACATGGATTAACTTCATTGCAGCAAATCAGTGAGCTCCCTGAAAAGAAGCAGAAAAACTCCCGTCGCCGTTCTTTCATGGGGTAGTTTATCTGTATTATGCTTATTTCATAGTTAGTTATCTTATCGTAATGTTATGCATGTTTCTATACTATTTCATCAGGTTCATGAAGAAAAATCAGGCAAATGAAGAAAGCATAGATAACGAAGGTGTTGAGGAAGTGAGCTCAGAGAGTGAGGATGATGATGACAGACCTGATAGTTTTGAATTTGAGGGCAAAGAGATCCAAAGGGAGAAGAGGAAGGGTCTTGATCTTGCCACCACACTTGAACGTATTGAGAAAAACTTTGTCATCACTGATCCTAGGCTCCCTGACAATCCCATTGTAATATTCAATTTATGTACTAATTACTGTTGTTAATTACACTACTGATGAGAATATTAACCTCCTGTTCAATTCATATGAACATATAAGAACAAGATAAGCTTTGTAATTTTGTAATTTTTTTTTGTTACAGATATTTGCTTCTGACAGCTTCTTAGAGCTTACTGAATATAGTCGTGAAGAAATCTTGGGCAAAAATTGCAGGTATGTTCTAATTTTTTTATTTTGCCTTTTTCGTTATTAATTAATATTTAATGATAGGACATTGCTAGGGTAGACAATGGTTTTTGTGAACAACGAACTCTAAAATTGGCCTAATAAAGTAAAAACACACTACACCCTCAAATTACTCATCTAAATTTTAATATTAGGATAACCATCCGCACACCTAATGAATTGAACATCCGATATATCTATTATTCATATTATTTAGTATTTTTATTGTCTACCTATACTTTTTCTTAATGATATGCTCCAAGTTAAATGTCCATACAGGCAAATGAATATTATATTGACACTTTGTTGGTTCACACCTCATATATATGCCATACTTCCACAAAACTCTGCATTTTATCTTAGAATATTATAAAATTTCATTCTAGAGGTTGATTTAACTGGAAATTATCTATGTCAAATTTATCTTTAACTTGGATACTCCTTGGTCATTCAGATTTCTTCAAGGACCTGAAACAGATCCAGCAACTGTGAAAAAAATTAGACAAGCGATTGACAACCAAACTGAAGTTACTGTACAACTCATTAATTATACAAAGACAGGTAAGCTAGCCTAATGTTTCTGCACAGAAAACTACTAAAATGATAGGAAATGTTAGCAGTTTTTTCCCTTAGCACTATTTAGTTCATTAAAAGGAAACAATAGTGCTGCAGTTATTATTCCTATTATTGCTATTGAAGCTTTTTCTGCTCAACTCATCAGGTAAAAAGTTCTGGAACTTGTTCCATCTGCAACCTATGCGTGACCAGAAGGTATAACACATCATAATTGAGTGAAGAAGTTAGCTCTTCTAATATCTTGCCGCAGAAATTTTGTTTTGGATGGATAAACACTTTTTTTTTTACTCGTTTGAACAGGGAGAAGTACAGTATTTTATTGGTGTTCAACTCGACGGTAGCCAACATGTGGAGCCTCTTCACAACTGCATCGCAGAAAATACTGCAAAAGAAGGAGAACAACTGGTTTGGACTCTATTCAAGTTCTTCATTAATTTACCATATACTGCGTCTCAAATCATTAAACTCTGTTAACATCATTACATATTCACCTTGTGCCAAATATTGAAGTCTTCAAAGCATAAGAATTGTGACTTCTATTTTCTCGTATAATATTGATATCTATTCATTTTCGTTATAAATATTTCCTGAATGCTGAGTATAACAAGTTCTTTTGACATCCACTTTCAGGTCAAACAAACTGCAGAAAATGTTGATGAGGCAGTAAGAGAACTTCCGGATGCTAATATGGTAATATCTACTGGCTACCGAGTTCCAATGTCTTTTAAAGAGCTTTTGGCTTCAATCTGTGACATGGTCTTATTGACAATCTCCAGAAACCGGACGATTTATGGATGAATCATTCAAAAGTGGTTCAGCCAAAACCTCATAGGAAGGAAGATGCTGCTTGGAGAGCTATCAAGAAGGTATTACTTTTTTATTATATTCGTTGCTTCGTTTGAAAGTTGTTGAATAAACCATTTTCCTCTTGTTCATGTAACCTGGTTTTGCAGATCCTGGACAGTGGAGAACAGATAGGCTTAAAGCACTTTAGGCCAGTTAAACCTTTGGGATCAGGAGATACTGGCAGGTTTTAATTTGTTCTTCCCTATTTCTCTTTCACATTTCCAACATAGATGAGAACCTTATAGGTGAATTTTCCTCTACCGATAGCGAACAATTCAAGAGAGCTCGATATTTTAAAAACTAATTAGAACTTCTATATATTCTTTTAAAACTAGACTTTTTATTTTTTTTTTTCATATCAAGCTTATGTGGTAGTAACATTATGGTATATTACTACTGGTTTGCAGTGTGCATCTAGTGGAGCTATGTGGAACTGGTCACCATTTTGCCATGAAGGCGATGGATAAGGGTGTTATGCTCAATCGTAACAAGGTTCTTGATTATGAAGCACACAATTGTTTCTTTCTTTTCTGTTATGTTTTGGGTCTATTCTGTCATATCCCACATATCTGGTTCCAGTTATCAAGATCTTTCATGTTTCTACACTTTCTGCAGGTGCATAGAGCTTGCACAGAGAGAGAAATCCTTGACATGTTGGACCATCCTTTTCTACCTGCACTATATGCTTCCTTTCAGGTTTGATGCTCACATATCACTTTCAAATTAGAAAAACATAGTAGTCCTCATTATTTTTAACTATATATAATGAATTTGTCAAAATCATTGGAACTTGATTGATTTGCAGACCAAATCACATGTTTGTTTGATAACTGATTACTGCCCTGGTGGAGAACTGTTCCTGCTTCTTGATCGACAGCCAACAAAAGTTCTTAAGGAAGAGGCTGCCAGGTATAATAATATTATGCTACTGCATGCACATGACTCCTACTTTCCTCTAACTGACATTAAGTTCTCAATATTCATAGATTTTATGCTGCTGAGGTAGTGGTTGCATTGGAGTATCTTCATTGTCAAGGTAGGTTATTAGTCATTCGTATGGCCTAACAATTTTAATTATTAACCCATGAAATACAACTTAGGAAGTACAAGACTGACAAAATGTTTCTCTAAATCCGGTATGAAGTTAACAAGCTGCAATAACTGATCAAAGGATGCTGCTTTGTTATCACAACATTTAGTACTTGGGAAGAAGTATTGCCTACAAAATTTTCTGATGTGTGTCTTAAGTGAATTTGACATCCTTTATGAAATTTTGCAGGAATAATATATCGGGATTTGAAGCCAGAAAATGTGTTAATCCAGAGCAATGGACATGTGGCTCTAACAGATTTTGATTTGTCATGTTTAACATCTTGCAAGCCACAGGTATCTCTGAGATGAAACTTCATATAATGCAGTAGTTTTTAATTATTATAAGCAATACTTATAACTCAACCACTGATAACAATTTTGTTTATGTCTGATTTATACTTGTTGCAGCTGCTTCTACCAGCCACGGATGACAAGAAAAAAAAGAAGAAAAAACAACAAAAAGGTCAACAGGTTCCGGTGTTTATGGCTGAACCCATGAGGGCATCAAATTCTTTTGTTGGCACAGAAGAGTACATAGCTCCGGTTTGTTATTTCTTGACATATTCTAATGAGAATAAAATATTTTTTTCTTTTTCTATTCTGGATATTGACAGTTACACTTGTGCAGGAAATTATATCTGGTTCAGGCCACACTAGTGCTGTGGATTGGTGGGCTCTTGGTAATTTTTAATTTTCATACCTAAGATTTTAGGCACAAGTTAGCATCCATAATTGGCTTTGTTATTATTGTGTTTAATCCTGTTCCTATGTCACCTTTTGTTTTGGCCTTTATTTATTTTCAATTTATCTATACACATCCCGTTTTATGCTTTGGACATTATTATAGATTAAAAAAAGTTATCAATAGGCAATTCAAATGCTAAATAAATAAATAAAATCTTGAACTTATATATTGCATGTAAGATAATGTTAACACTACTTAACACGTTGTGTTTAATTGACATTAACTAAGTTGCGTTATTCTTTTCAGGTGTTCTTCTATATGAAATGCTTTATGGGTATACACCATTCAGGGGAAAGACAAGGCAAAAAACATTTGCAAATATTCTACACAAGGATCTTAAATTTCCCAAAAGCAAACCAGTGAGTTTTTTCTTCTAATTACATTTGATGAAATCCTCCAATCCGATCCTTGCTAGTTTATGTCAAATTCAATAAGTAATTGATAATGATGTTTTAATATGCTAAAACTACTCTTAATGCAGGTAAGTCTCCAGGGAAAGCAGCTAATTTATTGGTTGTTGCAAAGAGATCCCAAAGATAGATTGGGTTCACAAGAAGGAGCAAATGAAATTAAGCGTCATCCATTCTTTAAGTCTGTTAATTGGGCATTAGTCCGGTGCATGGTAACACATACACTAAACCTAATTAATTAATTACTATTTTGATTAGTAAAATATTTATTATTATTATTATTATTATTATTATTATTATTATTATGGTAATGCTATTATGTTAGAAAGACAAAAAATAATCAATCTAAACAATATTTTATATAATATTTATTTATTATAAAGTACATTAAATAAAACAAAAATAATAAATTTTGACTGTTTTTTTTTATTAATTATTTCTATTATTATTATTATTATTATTATTATGACAGACACCTCCTGAGCTTGATGCTCCTCTCTCTCTGGAAAATGAAGTCAAAGTGGACCCTGAATTGGAGGATCTGCAGCTAACTGTTTTCTGAAAAGGTGCCTCACTCTCTCCCTCCCATTTGTTAACCTAATGACTACCCAATTATTAATTAATATTTTTTTTATTATTATAATGCAGGTTAGGGGATGTAGTTAACAGTTAACTAGTTATGTCGCTTTCGAGGGACACATGGTGAAACTATTTACCCGTTTTATGAGTAATTGAAGGAATTTCGGTCCCTTTTCTTAGTGGTGCATGCAGTGTCTGATGCTTTTCATCGTAATCTAAGAATGGAGATCCCGCAAACATTTTTGAAAGTTACACTCTAGTCTAGAGCAGAAACTCTTGTATGATTTTGTTGTTATTTATCTTTATTAGTAATACTCTAAATTGGTCCCTTTGGATAAATTAGTTTTTAGCAAAAATTTAACAAATTGATCTCTGCTTAATGATTGATTTGTTAAATATTTTTATTAGAGATTAATTTATTCGATACAAATATTGTTAAGGATCAATTTGGTGTTTTTTTTTTTTTTGAGGAGGGAGAGAGATTTTGTATGTGTGCTTATATTACAAGACTTTTGTATAATTTTAGAATAATATTTTCATTGATGTAAATAGGTTATGTATGCATAATAAAAAAATGCTTTTTCTATTTTCCAAAAGCATTTGTTTTTAATTTTAACCATTTTTTTATTTTTTTGGTTTGATATTAAACTAGTATTGTTGAGTTTAAATTTGATGTATTAATAATACTTAAGTTTTATATGATTATTTAATAAGATTTATGTATTTAAATAATATATTTTAAAATTAATTATTTTTTTAATTTGACAATATACATAATTGATTGTATGTATAAAAATTAGGAAAAGTCTAGAGGATAGCAACTTTCGTATTTTGTGGCCAGTACTTAACCATCAAAAGAAAAGTGAGTGATCTCCTACCATTAGATATAATCTCACAGCATTAAAAACACTATTAATAGCCAATTAATAGTTACAAAACACAAAAATTACTTACCCCTAGCACTCCTCTAAAAGTTATATACACTGACACAAAAATTAAATTTTATTATTTTTATATTAAGCAATAGTAAACAGATAAAAATGTCTACACATGTTTAAATCCATATCATAACATCATTTTTATAGGAGCTAATAGGAAAATGTTATTATTCTAAATATTTGTACAAAAAAATTATAGAGATCAAAATTAGAATTCACAAGATTTATTACAAACAAGTTCAATAAAAGAAAAAATAATATCACTAAAGATATATACATGAGACAAGGAGGACCATTGACTTAATATTTAATAACTTTCGCGGTACATAGAATATAAAAAAATATCTAAAATAAAAATGAAAAACTTATTCTTACTATATATTTTTATATTTTGATGGGTAAATAGAATAATATATTTTAAAAATTTAAATTCTAAAAATGTCTTTAGATTTATCTTTTTTTTAATTGATTTTTATTTTCCAAATTTTTGTGTGTGTGTTTTTTATGTGTGTTAAAGCATGTTAGTCTTACCATCGAAATTTGGAGTTAGGATGGGCTTAATCACTTGCTCAATTTGAAAAAAAAAAGTACAGATCATTAAATAAATAAAAAAACGAATGGATAATAATAAAAGAGAAATTCTCCACATACAAGCATTTTTTTATACAAGTCTTTATAAGTGCGCTTTTTTTTTCTTTTTGCGCACGTTTTTCTTCTTCTTCTTCTTCTTCTTCTTCTTTTCTTTCGTTTCTTGCCTTCTCTTTCTCCTTCTTCAACCATTACTGCACGTTTTCACTGCACCTTCATTTTCTTCTTCTTGCTGCACGTTCTTCTTCCTCTTCCTCTTCTTCTTCTTCTTTTCTTTCGTTTCTTGCCTTCTCTTTCTCCTTCTTCAACCGTTATTCATTGCACCTTCTTCTTCTTCTTCTTGCTGCACGTTCTTCTTCTTCTTCTTCTTCTTCTTCTTCTTCTTCTTCTTCTTCTTCTTCTTCTCCTTCTTCATTTACGTACTTTTCTCTCTGTTTTTTTTCTTTGTTATTCTCGATTTCCATTGTTTTTTTGACATCAAGCTCTGAAATTGTTTTTGAAGAAGAAGAAGCAGCAGAAGATGAGGAGGAGGAAGAGAAAGAGTTTTGAATTATGCATAAGGTGTACTTCAACGAATTTTGGGTGTATTTCTTAAATTCTTTGGGTGTAGTTTTTGTAATCCTTTGGGTGTATTTCTGTAATCCTTTGGGTGTATTTCTATAATCGTTTGGGTGAATTCCTATAATCCTTTGGGTGTATTTCTGTAATCCTTTGGGTGTATCTCTGAAGTTCCATTATCTTCAAATTTGGCAAGAAACTCGTTTTCACGAAGGAAGAAAAAGAAGAGTCGTTTATAATGCATGGTGAGTAGCGCACTTTGGAAACAGGAAGTGGTTGAATAACGTACGTTTATTTACTCTTAAATGTGGGAGTGTAATGCGTGTTTTTTGTTGGGCTTGTACCAACTTGTAAGACTTGTAAGCCAAAAAGACTTGTATGTGTAGCAGGCCTCATAATAAAATATAACAATATATGTAACATTTTATATAACGTTATTTAAGTAAGAATGGTACATAAGTAAAATATATTATATACTAGTGTGATAACTGTGCAATGCACGGGTTCATGTAATTTAAAGGTCTTTAAAAGAAAAATATTAAGAATACAAATAAAATATATTCTATAAAGATAGATATGTTGTATTAAATTTGAATAATAATAAAATTATTATAATATTAAAATAAAATAATAGAATACAACAATTATTCAATATATCAATGAATGGTATAACATATTTTTTAAGATAATAAAATATAATAAAAATTGTTAGACACTAAAAAAACAAAAAATCCAACAGAAATGTAGTTTATTATTATGGATAATCTTAAAAACATAGATTGTCAAGATACCTATTGATAGCAAAACAAAATATTTACAACATATATAAATTTGTTCATTAATCAAAAAATAAAATATGTCCAAAATAATTTAACATATAGTTCAAAATATCTATCAAACAAAGTTATACATAGGAGGCCTAATATCGTTGAATCGACAACTCTATCTGACGGTTAGGTAGCGAGTCGAGTTTCAAGGTAATGTTGTCCCCCTCCTTTAAATTGTATACTCTACAACATTCATTTCACTTACCCCAAACATCCATTCTCCATCTCTTCCTCCACTTTTCAATAAGTGAAAAAAAATACATTCTTCTCTATATTGGAACGTGGACTAGTGATCGTCCAAATCAAACCATCTCCAGATAGTTTAAGATATGCAGCAAATTTCGAACTTAGATACTGCAATGAATAATTCATAGTTAAGATAAATATAGTATTTTCATACACAATGAATAATAGATTTAGGAAGAATATTTAATAAGCTTGCAAGACAAAAAAAATAAAAGAAATCACTCTTTTGGGATCAACTTACCAGTCTAGATTGACCCAGATCCAAAGCTGCGATGGTCTTTTGATAATAAACCTCTGGAGTGTATCTGGTTCAGGATATTTTAAACATGTTAGTCACCACATTAAAAAATACCGATCTATACCATGATGTTCAAATCCAAAACACAAGAAAAAAAGTTACATTTAGCATTACCCATGGTCAGACAATTCGTTTGTCTCATTACTTTGTTTGTTGACCTCCATTGATAAAGTACTTCCACCATACAAATCTATGAGATTATGCGGATTATCCCCTTCAAGTGTCCCATCTTCATCATTGTTTTCATCACTGTCTGATGAAAACTCATCATCAGATGGTTCAGACCCAAATAGAACCATCACATCAGGTGATGAGTCCTCATCAATCTTGGTATACTTTATATGGAACACTCTTGATATATTATCAAGTGATTCCACAATGAAATAAAAAAATTTCCGAAACCGACATACCTAAATTGAACAGATGCCCCTCTATTGATAAAATAGAAAGATATAATCTATTCAAATGAGGTGTCAGTTATAAGCAACTAATCATTATTTTTTCTCAGCTCCAGCACTAAACAATTATTTAGCTCATCAATGACATAGAACATTGTCCCTAATTCCTGGCCATGAGTTGAAACAAAAGTTGGGAGAAAAGCTCTCTCATCCTATATTCAAATTTCTTCCTAAAGTTAATTCATGTCTAACAAAATATGCTAAAAATGCATCACATAATATTACATAATCATTTAGTAAAGAGAGGTATATATACATTTAAATCTGTCATTATTACCAACTGAGTAACACAAGAGAACAATAATCACGTAAATAAACTGGCATTATAATGAGCATCACAAAAATAGGTAAGTAAGTAAGAAACACATATCATGTCTTTTTGAATGTCCAAGAAAAAATACTGAAATTTTGAAAAAAACAATAAAAAAGAAATTGCTGTTATCTTGATGGATTCTGAAACCAAAATATCTACATAAACATCGAATCATGTTTTCAGTTATTAATAAATGCTGAATTTTCAAAGTCACTATCATTATATGTGTGATTAGTAAACATTATATTATTTATTTTGAATGGACATTGATAATTTATCAAAATTAATCTTTTTAGAGTTGTAGTCTACATCCATTTCAGATTAGAAAGATCAGGAACTCAGAGTTAGCTAATCAAACTTACCTAACAGGCAAAAGAAACTATCAAGAGGAGGAAAGTAGAAAAGACCACTAACTGAATATAAATTAAAAACAAACCATTCAAAGTTAAAGATTTAACCAACCTCTTTAATCGGTTAACATCCATGATATAATATTCCATAATATATTTGGTTACCTGGTTATTGAAAAGGCAAAATCTGAAAATCCGTTCTTTTCTGTTGGGCCAATATTCTTGGGTTGCTAAAAACCTCCTATTAGCATATAAGTGTATCATTAGAGGTTAAGACTGAGACTTTTAACCAAGAAACCAACTAACTAAGTATAACAAAAAAAAGTAACAAATTAAAAGCATATTTATGAAAAATACCCAAGAAACCACTTTGAAAAACTACTATACAACATATTTTAGAGATTACGACAAGTCATGAAATGTGGCCTACATATAAATGAAAAGTAGATGAGACTTCAATGAAATTGAAAATGCAGCAAAGAAAAGATCTTCTCTAATGCTCAGCACCATACCTGTTTCGATCTTTTCTATCAGCATCCATCGCCATTCAGCCTTATGAGATAAATAGACTTCGTATAAAGATTCGAGAACAAACAAAAAATCTTGTCTCTTACTGCAAAAGAGAGTATTATAATAAAATAAACCCTAATAGGATATTTCAACAAATTCAAGAAAACCAAGTGATAAAATTGAATCCAGAAATATAAAGAAGAAACATAAAGAAGGAACAACAACCGTTGGTAAACAAAAGAAGAAATGGATGAACAAAAATAGCGTTATCTATTCTAGTAAATTGAATTTCTACTAATCCTAATTATAATGTTCAAAAGTTTCAGAAAGCTAACCATTACTACTAATAATTATTTAAACAAACAATCATGAATTATAAATTTGTTAATTAGAATATGCATAATAAATGATATGAAAAAAAGAAAATATACAAAAATTAAATCAATAATAAATATAAAAGACTAAAATGAATATTCAAAAATTATAAATATGATAAAAGTAATTTCAAAAAAACCCTTTTTATATTTTAAAATAATCGATAAAATAATGTAAACAATGACAATATTTTTTAAGTTGAGGAAGAGATTACAAAACTTAAAAGAATAAAGCCATACCTGATAATATGAAATTGGGATTAATAGTTGGAGTACTTTGCAAAATAACTTATCCTTGTAAAGAAGAAAAAAAAGTTTAAATGTAAAATTAAAATCATGGTAACAGAAAGCATAAACAAAAATAACTTAATAAGAATGAGATGTTGCGCTCAAGGAAGTATGAGACATGTCTTGTTCTGAAAATCAACTGTTTCTTTCTTTTGCTTTAAATTTGCAGCTAAGCTTTCATTGAATGATACATGCATGTCCAAAAAAAAAAAGTTTAAAGGCAAAGAAAGCTAGCAAAACTGAAAACAAAAGCAAAAGAAAAAAAAATACTAAACAAAAAACTGCGTTACCAGTGCAATCATTAGGGCAAAAGCTGAACTTGATTCTTCGGTTTTATCAGTTTTCAAAGGATTTACCTGAACAACACATCCCTTGTTACTTGGGTGAAGTATATTGTCTCGATCTGTCAAGAGCTCAAGAAAAAGAACTATCGGCCGAGAAACTGCCAGAGATTGGTCTGTCGGACGAATAGGAAGCACTGGGAGCCACCGCGGATGACGACAGCTTCGTATGTTGTAGGAGGATATGGGATTTTGAATCTGAAAAAGTTCGGTGGTCGGGTTTGCGGGTTGAGCAACATGAGACCACACAGAGAGAGACGAAGGAGATTCAGTAAGTTTGCTCTTATCACGTTTCTTTCTTTTTTTTTTTTGTCTAGGAGAAAGGTGTAGGAAGTGGGTGGTGACTTTTGGCTTTTTACTTTTTGTTGGTGATTACTTCTGATCTTATTAAAGATAGGAAAAAATTAAAGAAATATAAAAATAAAAGATATTTACATATTTTTTTTTTAAAAAATTACACTGGGTTGTTATGAAGAATTAATTACTAATGATTAAAAAGACTTTTAATATTCGAATTGTTAAGAAGCACTTATTTTTTTTTAGTATTTATGACAATTAAAAAGAAGAACTAAATCATGAAAAAAATATATCGTGAATTATTTTTTTATTTATTTCTAAGTTTTTTATATTAATAAATTTTATCTATCATAAACTTTAAGTAATCTTACATTTTTTCAACTTTTTTTTCTATTGTTAATGAGATCACAAAAAGCAAAAAAAAAATAATAATAAATAAATAAATAATTGATCAAAATTTTATGTGACATAAAAATCATTAACATACAAATTATGAAGATTAGATTAAAAAATAATTATGAATATATTTATTTTTTATAAAATATTTGGTCCTTCTTCTTAAATATGATGCATATTAAAAGAAAAATTGATTATTGTTAATAATTTTGGTATTAAAAGTCTTTTTAATAGGACTTAATTAATGATCTTGAGTTCAAGTAATAAAAAACTGGGCTTTTCTATTCTCAACTTCTCCTCTCTTTTTAATTAAATATTTTTTTATATAATCTTGTAGTAGAATAAGATTAACACATTTTTATAAAATTTTAATCAACTCAAAGAAAATTAGAACCAACTAATATTCACCATAATTATAGGACTAAATCCCCATTTTGGTCCTTGAGATTCACGCGATTACTCATTTTGGTCTCCGAAATTCAAAATTACTTATATTGGTCCTCCATATTCAAGTTCGGGCACCAATGTGATCCCTTGACTATTTTTGGCGATGATAAGACAAACAAAGTGCTAAGATGACACCCTCCCTACTACGCTGGATGCTGCAACGGCTAGCTGACGTGGCGAGAGTTGTATTTGTATCCAATTTAGTCCCTGAAACCCTAATTATCTTATTATTTATCTGAGTTATAATGACAAATTTTTAACAAGGGGACTAAATTGGATACAAATACAACCCTTGTCACATCAACTAGCCGTTACAGCGTCCAATGTAACAGGAAGGGTGTCATCTCAGCACTCCATTTGCCTAATCATCACTGAAAAGAGTCGAGGGACCATATTGGTGCCCAAACTTGAATTTGGAGGACTAGTATAGGTAATTTTGAATTTTGGGAACCAAAATGAGTAATCGCGTGAATCTCAGGGACTAAAATGAAAATTTAGTCATAATTATAGTTTGAAAAAAGTAATACTTACTTTTTAATTATTCGAAAGAAATCTATAGACCACAATGAAAAGTATTTTAGTTAAAAATTTTTACTCAAATCACCAACAATCAGCTCTTTCTTCACTTTTGAACAGATATTCTTGTGTTCATGTGAAATTGTCCTTAAAAACTCAAATGTGGCTCAACCTTGAACCGATACCAAACGACTTTGTAAGAATATATAAATTATGCTAAACAACCATCAAGTAAATTACCTGCGAGTCCTGCACAGGTAGAAGAAAACACTATCACAGGTGGTGCTTGAATTGCAGAGAGGTCTATGTCAGTACCATGTTATCAACTTCTAACCAGAGTATGAAAGCAAATGTACAATCCCAGGAATCTTTCTCCACCACATAAGTAAAAGCAGAATGACACTTCAATACCTATGAAAAGTGATTTTTATATAATCCAATGTGCAAATGATCACAGATAAAGAATCAAAGTCCATTAGGTCAAGAAATACCCAACAATTCCAGTTGAAAATAGAAATCGGTGAAGCCTGACTCACTGGAGGACTTGAGCTTGACGAACATTGAATGCTTGCATTGGATTGAAACTGAACTGGATTCTTAAATTCGAAAGGAAAATGAGGAACAAAGGGATCTAGATCAAAGTTCTAAATCGAACAACAGAGGAATAAAATCAGTAACCCTTAACACATGACACATGGAAAACACAACAATATAGCCAATTCAGGTTGACCTAATTAGAAACAAAGTGGACTAACTCAACATCAGATTCACATAATAATCTTATCACCTGCTGTTGATTATCATGGGTGGAGTCCTCCAAAAACTTCACGATATCAATATCATCACATATTGCACGAACAATGTGAAGAGATGTATTCAATTCATATCCAACGGGTCTAGGATCCACTATGAAGACAATCTTCTTATTCATCAAATGAGAAATGAAGCTATTCAGAACAGTGTAATTATCGGTCGACTAAGGAAAAAAGAAAGAAAATGTCCATTTGCGAAATCCACATACCTGAACCGTAAATAATAAACAGAAAAGAAGGACAATTAAATGACATTTAGACCAAAATAATTACCGGGGAGAAATTTCTTTCATCTATAAAAAAGTCTGAACAACTCTTTTTGAGTATTTGCATCACCTCATCATCCTGAACTATGAAAATATTGCTGCCATTTGAATAGGAAAAAATAATTTTGATATGATACCTAAATAATGTAAACAAAAGAATGATATACACTGAGAAACATGTGTAGAAGATGCAATAAAGGAAACAGAAAACTGACACCAACAACTCCAGGAGATAAAATAGGTACCTTCGTATGGCATCAACACACTCAACTCTACACAGATAACAATAAAACACATTCCCAACATGACAAACAGGTGCATCACACAAACAGCAGTAGTACCACCATTTCTGATGTTTCAACACATCAATAATCTCACCGATCAAAAAACAAATCTGATCCTATAGACAAACAGTAATTCGTATATTATCATACATGTTTTTATCATATTACACATGCTGAAACACAGTTGACATGGTTGAAAATATAAACATAAATACTAACATTTTTTTATGCGGAAGCATATATTTTAGCACAAAGAATGTCAGCAAGCATCTCTTTAATGGTATGCACTTGTATTGGAACACCAGAGATGACTTGGTTGTCATCATTTTCAAGCTGTCCATACTGAGAGAAGTCTTCAAATATTGGGCTAAAGGTCGAATCAAAACTAACATCCTTAAAATTTGAAAGGAAAACATGAATTATAAAACGCAACCAACTTTTTAAATTATGAGGCAAAATCATGTTGGCATGTAAAGGATATCATTTAAAACAACAGCCAAAGAATTAGAAATTGGGAATCAACAAAGTATATCTAAAAATGATTCCTCCAATTCATATCTAACATAAAGAAATAGTACTAACCTTGATGCACTGATCAGGCTGAAGTTTGTTGAAAAAAGGTGCATTACTAATGACATTGATGACTTTAAAGGTACCGCAATAACCCTGAGTACTAATCCTCTTTACTTGAACTTTGAAAAAAATTTCTTTTCCAATGAGTTGATGAAAAAACTGTGGACAGTATTGGTGCTCAATTCTCTATCATAGATATTGAAAAGTGATCACTAATTAGCAGACAAAATTGAAGTATAAGAAATAGTTATTCATAGAGTATATAGCAATAAAATTTAAGTGGATAAACCAGACATCCATTTCATCTTCTAACAACAAGAAGACATCAGAACAGGTTCTCCCTAATAGCTTAGTGGCTGCACTGTCTAATAAGACAAACATTTCACAAGAAGTCTCGTCTTCAACAAGTATCTTAATCCTGTAACTATAACAAAGAAACTAAATATGAGATTAACCTATTTATGAGTCTAAGAAGAGGCTGATACATGAAGGCTACTTATATTATTGAATTAGAACACACGAAAAGAAAATTTGTAAACCATAACCTGGATTTACATGATCATAAAATGCTGGACCTCTCTGCTGCACAGCTGACAATGGAACACATTATCATCACCTACAATAGGATGACTGCAAATACAAGAAAAGACCCACCACTCTAGATCTTCAACAATCTCCTTAATCTTTCCAACCACAAAGAATTGTCCATCCTATTAAAAAAAGAATTAATGAATTGAATGGGTAAGTCATGTCTACGATATTCAAAAATCAATTAACATGAGTACTTCTTACATAACACTAAAAGATGTTAAAAAACTAATAGTGAGCATCTCATTGTTTCCCTTAAGATTATCAATAGTCCGTATTAGCTTCCAATCAAAATATTCATCATCAATTACAGATACTAAATCCCCACCCTCATTACTACGGAGTCTACTGAAATGGTGGCTTGCTATACCGTATCTATGTAAAAAAATATTATTATGATAAAATAATTTCAGCAATACAGTTATAGAGGGACAGAGAGAGAGAGAGAGAGAGAGAGAGAGAGAGAGAGAGAGAGAGAGAGAGAGAGAGAGAGAGAGAGAGTGTGTGTGTGTGTGTGTGTGATAAAGAGGGAGGCGCAAATTTTGAGTTCAGAGAGACAAAATTTAAGGAGAATTGAATACAACTAAATGATTCAGAAAATTCACAATTTTCTGCATATCAGGGTTGATCGAAACTCGAGAAATATTGATAATATTTTGGAGACTGACTTTATCTATAAATCACAGAAGACAATAAGAAGAAATTAATTCATAAAGAAACTATTTATTCGTAAAAAAAATATTTAAACAAATCAAACTGAGACATTTGTGCAACATGGACAACTCTTCGCCTCCATTGACTTTATCTTGAAAGATTACAGAATTACAATAGTTGGTCTCTGATACTTTTTCAAACTATTGATGTCTATAAGAGCAGAACAATCACCAACAAGATTGCAGGAGATTTTCTTCCTGAGTAATGATTATGAGAAAGGGTGGACAATTCAAGAGCAGTAAAAAAACAAGAAAAACAAGCATAACGTAATTTAAAAAAAGGATCAGAAGCAGAAAGATAATGGATACCCATCAGCAAAAACTTCAAGGATCATAATTTTCAATATCTTTCCATTACACTCAACATCGCTTTTCCTTTTCAATCCACAAAGGACCCCGACAAAATCTGTTTAGTAAAATTATAGCAGACAAGATTAAACCCTCACATAGAATACCATGAGACATTTCGTTGAATTCTTATTAATTTCAATTTAAAACACCTTTATAATGGTTCATATTTGAAAAAGTGAAACTTACCTATTAAGTACTCATAATCAATGCGCTTTTGAAGAATCTGGTCCATAGAAGTTAGACTTAAACCAGGATTATGTATGACTGTACTTGCAGCTACAATAACAGAGGTACTACACTTGAAAAAGATGCAAAACCAATGTCTTGTAACCCTGACCAATCCACCATTAGGTATCACTTTGAAGTCGGAAATAATGAATACATCTCCTTTTTTTAAGTGATGAATAAAAGTTGTGATCAAATCATCCTCAACAGTTGCTTGGATCTTATGGTGCTGAAAAATAAAAAAGAGAAAAAAATCATCTCAGCTTTTATAAATATTATACCATGACATATTACATGGTAAAAATTATCACATACACAATTTTAAAAAATAGAATTTAGTTAACTAAAAAGTGAGTTTTTCATAGAACATACACACACACAGACACACAGACACACAAACACACACACACATATTCACCTGCTGATCAATTAAGACCATATGTAAGAATTTCTGCATATTTTCATTAACAATCTTAGCATCTTCCCAAATGGTCAAGATCTTAGCCTCAATACTCCAAGCTTCCTTCCATGGAGAGATTTTTCCAAGAGCATCAATAGTAAGACTCATCTTATAAATAGTAGAGATGAAAGAATGTAGATGAAAAAAAAAAGCAAAATCTTGGCAAGAGAAAACTGTGTCGGATCTGAGTCTTATCTCAATGGAAGGAAATGCAAAAGAAGAAAGGCGAGTAAGGAACAACTGATAGTTTTTGAGAGATCAGCACAATACTCCATCACCTCATCACTACTTATAGCAGAGAAATGAGCAAATTTGTAAGGCAAGTTTGTAGAATACGTTTCTCTTAAAATCCTTGGATAGATTGATTGATTGATTGACATATGACATTCAATATTTCCATAGCTAATTAAATTACATATACTCATACCTCTATATATAGCTATGTCATATCAACCTATCTATGAATCTATATACAGCTATCTATCTATCTATAAACAAACCATACCTACTGATTCATGCTATCTTTGACTATATAATTATACTGTTCCCGATTAGTATGAGTGGTGAAATAGAACACATGATCAACATTGACCCAAATAAAAATAAAATAAAAGCTACAAACTTTTATCAATCATGCAGAAGAACTCAGCTGAAACTCCAACAGAGCTGAAAAACAAAGTTAAAACTAGACAAAAAAAAAGATAAATTTGAGACCAACCCACACTAATTCAAAATCAACTAATCACTTTTTTTTTCTCTTTGATAATTTTCTTTTTAACCTGACACAGAAATGAACATAAAAAGCAGTATCCCTTTTTCAAATAATTCGCTTTTAAAGATAGTAGAGCTCCCAATAACAATAGACTTTGGAGATATTTCAATTGAAAAAATCTTGACATCCTAGTTTGATTCTTATTAGCATAGATTTTAATGACACCATTTTCTTGAGACCAAACAGGAAAAAAAAATCTTCAAAGGAGAAACAAGTATGCTGTCCCAAGAGCCCCTGTGTAAAGGGTATAGTCCCTTGCATGCTTCCCACTTGAATCCCTTGTCTCCTTCACTACCTGAACACACTCACAAAGAAACCAAATCACCCAAACAGTTGGTGAGGAAAATGAAAAAATTGATCACAATTGAACATAGTTTATACACAAATAGGTCAGAAGAAAAATTATTTAACTTAACTTTCTTGCAAATTTTCTGACCCCATTTCCATTTTCAGTAGAACTGGGTTGTAATTTCAGATCCAAAACCAGCTACATTCTCAAATGATCTCTTATACATCTTCATCTAACAACAGATTACAGTATAAAAATTAGTAAATTAGAATTCTATTTCAAACAAAAGCATACAAATCATAGAAAACACGATGATGATACCAATACTGTTCTGAGGAGTCGTTTGAGACAGAAAACGTCGTTCGAAGTCGGCAACCTTGATGCACAATTTTTTTAGAGAGAGAAAATTGGGATAATCCAAGAAAGGATCCAGAAACACGAACTGGATGGGGATAAAGAAAACTGGGTTGACGGTGGTGACGGAAGAATCGGGATCACAACACCCACAGAGAAGATCGAGGCAGGAAGGCGAGAGTGGCAACAGCTAGCAAAAGGAGAAAAGAGAAAGGTAGGGCTAAAGTCTCGGTAAAGAAGGAGAAAGTTATGAGGAACATGAGTTCTGATGTTTCAACCCATTGAGCACCGAACAAGGTAATTAAACCAAAATAAACCAATACTAAACATTCCAACATTATTATAGTGGATAAGATTAATTCAATATTATTGTAATTAAAAGGAAATAAAACCAGCAACAATGAAGACTCATCCTTAAACGCTCCTTGTTAAGTATGGAGTGCTGCGCACTTTGTTAATTCGTTCAACCTGAACTCTTTATTTATTATATTTTATTTGAATGGTCTGGATTTAAAAAGGTAACCTATTAATCAGGTTAACCATTTTTTTATATAAATTTTAGATTTTTTTATAAGTTTCAGATATTGGGCTGAAGTCCAAAACAAAAAAAAAATAGTATATAAATATTAAAAGCAACATATCTCTACAACAAAAAAGATTACTGGCCTTTAAAATTAAAATAAATAATACATGAAAAATAAGTTGAAAATTCATGTACTAAATTCAGAAAAAAAGATATATTAGGATCTTAAAAAAAATAATATTAAATATATATTATGTATATAATATTAAAATTTAAATAAATTTTATTTTGTGTAAAACTAAATTATAATATTAAATATAAATATAATAATAGAAAATTTGGTGTTATATAAATTTAATTAATACAAATATATATACGCTTTTATTTTGTGTGAAACAAAATTATAACATTAAATATGAAGTGAATGATAAAATATTTTGTATTATATAAATTTAATTTAAAAAATATATATACAACGTAAGAAGCAAACAAACATATAATAATTTTATTTTGTACGAAACAAAAATTCATATAAAAAATATTTATATAATTTTTTTATTAACAATTTTTTATCGAAATATGTTACTTTACTATATTTAAAATATATTATTTGAAATAATTATATTATCTTAGTTAATATATATTATTTAAAAAATATTTAAAATTTTGTGTTATATAAATTTAATATTATTAGTTAATATATATTAGGCTCATTCTTATGCAAATAAAAATTTCTCTTAGTTTTATATATGTAATATTTTATACCAATTAGTTTAAAGTTTAATTATTTTTTGAATAAATTAATAAAAAGTAATACAAATAATTGTATTTTAATTTTTCATTCTATTACGTACACGTTGAGGATAATTTGAAATAAAAGATAATGGACTTGTTGTAATTGTCATATATTTTGTGTTTTGACTACATCGTGATCTAACAATTATGGTGCCTTTATGAAGACCGGAGCTCTTCTACAGAATCAATTTTGTATTTGGAGTTAGCCAACCAGCAGCGGGCAACAGACAGGCTTCTTCATCTTCTATGGCAGCAATTTTTCAACTTTTGAAGGTTATTTATGGCACAAGTGGAAGGGAGTGGGTCCAAGAGCGTCAAAATCTGTGGCTAGCCAGAACGATAGCGGAAGCACCACCAGCAAACAAAACAATGAACATGCTTGAAAATATTGCATCGATAATAACAGAGTAATGAAAGAATTCGATCAAGTTTTCCTAAGTACTTTTGTGGTGTAAAGGTCGTCCTGTGTTAAAAGAGGAAATTAGTGTTTTTTGTCGGTATCAATTTGTTTATTCAGCCCATACAAAAATAAAAAATAATAACAATATTAAGTAAATTTAATTTACCTGATAACTTTTGATAATATGTTAACTTTTAAAGAGTACTGCACTCTCTACTTTACTTGGAGTGCACTAACTTTCGCCAACAATGAAGGTTAAGTTCATATTTAAATTTCAATTTCAAATGTTATAAATTTTTAAATGAAAACAAGATATATATTTTTTAATACCAATTAAATTTAACCTTAGCTTGAATACATTTAAAAATGTAAATGAAAACCATTTTATTAACCAGCATCTATATCTTTTTGGCTGATTATCATTTTTGCTTTTTTTTGGATACTGATTAATAATTAATTAATTATTGCACTGGTTTATTTGAAATTGGTAAAATAAACGCATATTTTCTTTTTTTGTAATTAAAAAGAAATTTCATTAAATACATAAATATCATAGTTATATCCACATTAAAATTCAAAACACATTAAGTATCACAAATCAAACAACAATTTAAAGTAGTATCTGAACATATTAAACTAAAAAGCATGCAGATCCTCCACAGCCTCATGATCGCTTCCACATTGGCTGAAAGCATCTTCAACTTCAGGCATAGAATCAACCAGAACATAAGTCTGAACAAAATTGAAATCCTCTCAGTTATTGATATTCTGAAATACTAATAATTGAACAAATTATAAAAACTATACACCAGACCTTATGCTCATTCATCTCAGCAGCAGCCTCAAAAACATTAATAACAGAGACATCATCCCAAATTTGTTGAACAATATACACAGATCGATTCATCTCATAACCCACAGGCCTAGCATCAACCATGAATACAACATTTTTGTGCAAAAGACTTGAAATGAGTTTCAATGGAACAACTTTGCAATAAGATCCCTAAAAAAACAAAATAGTTAACAAATAGCATAATAATAATTTATGTTTTCCTTAGGAATGTCAAAAGAAACAAACTAACTATATCTATATCTATATACTAATTAAAACCACAATTGGATGATAACCTGATTCAACTCTAGGTGATTATCCAAAAAGCTCGAGCATCTTGTCTTTATTATTTGCACGACCTCACGATCTTTAAGAACAAATATATTGTTGCAATTTGCGTGAGACACTACAATCTTCAAGCAGAATCTTGAAAACCAAGAGAAAACAAGGAAAATTTTAGTTAACATTGAAATAATAATTAGTTACCAAAACAGAATAAAATTAAAGAACAAGACACCTTGGGACAGCATCAATGCATTGAAGCTGACATAGATCACATGATAAAATATTTTTATTAGCTGACACAAGAGAACCACATAAACAAGTTAAGAACCACTAGTTATGATTCTTCAAAACAGATGATATAGTTTCCAGAATAAAAATGAAACCACCCTGCCAGCAAAGGAAAAATTATTACAGCATTTCAAATTTCAAATAATTTACAAAACTATCATTTACTAACTTTTCAGCGTATGATATAACAAGAATAACAAAAACAAATGATCTAAGAGATTTTATTGCAAATGAGAAAAAAATATACGTTCTCATCATCAGAATAGCAGCGATTAGGTGAAATAAGATAAGTAATAATATCTTCAACAGTTTCTGATTGAATAGAATTATGACACACTACTTAAGTCTTGTAATCTTCCCCAGTTGCATACTGCAAATAGGTGTCATAGATTGGTGAAAAAATGGGACTGTGAAGCCTTGCCAGGGATAATTTGGTTAAAATAAGTATCTGATGCATAGATTCAGAAAAAAAAAAGAAAAAAAATTGCATGAACATGTTGTAACATAGGGTGAGGAATCATACATTGATATAATCATCGGTTGCAGCTGGTTTCGGATTATGACTAAAGACATTTACAATTTTAAAGCACCCGGAGTAATCTTGATCAGCTGCTGAATTAATTTCAACCTTGAAAATTTTCTCCTCTCCAACAACATCATCAAACATATGTGGAGAATATGACCGACGGACCTTCGGAGATTAATATCAAAATATCAAGAAACTTGAACACAAAAAAAAATTAATAAAGATTAAATGAGGTTCGCTGTGAAAGAGTTCATACTGCAAACATATTAGGATCAACAGAAAATTCTTCTTCTATCCTGAGAAATGCTTCAGAATAGGTTTTTCCAAATAGTTTTGTTGCCGCATTATCAAGCAGAACAAACAAAATAGCACACCCACCATGGTGAATCTTTACCCAAATCCCATATCTAACACAATTAACAACCAAGAATAAGAACTAAAACTAATAAGTCTGTTTAACGACAAACAGAGATGTGCATAACAAAGAACTAACAAAAAATCCAAAAGATTGATACTTAATCTATTCCATAATAGAGTTAAATATGAACCTTACTTGACCATAACATGTTCAATACATGAACCACAAGCATCACAAAGGTAGAGATCCTCATGCTCGACAACGGCATGACCACATACACATGAGTAGTACCACGAATCTGGTTCATCCATAACTTCTTTAATTGTCCCAATAACGAAGTAATGACCATCCTGTAGAATTTTAAAAACAATTATATACTATAGAAATGATTTAACAAACCAGATTTCGAAAACTGATACACATGTTTAATAAATTGAAGTTTAAATATTAAATGGAGAGCTTGCGAATCTTAAAAAGTACCCCGTTATCTGCACAAAGATCTTGAATATTACTGATCTCCTTGGGATTGAAAAAATCACCATCAACTTTAGAAACTAAGTATCTAAGCTCATTGATCACAAGTCTTGAGAATCCATAACTGGCAACACTAAATCTACATACAAGATAAAATAACTAATCCTCATAATACAAAACATCTACACAAATACCAAGAAAATAAGCATAGCAGGTTCTACCTTAACACTTTTTTTTATCACAACTAACCTGCTCAGGAACTCAACAGACTCAGGAATGTCAGGATTAATGAATAACCTAGAGACATTCATCACATTCTGCAGCATTACCCCCCTGCATGCAAGAATTCTATTCTATTAAACTTAAACCATATCTAAATTAAAAGGTCAAAAAATAGAAAAGCAACTATTAGATTAAAAATTCATTGAATATGTCTCAAACTAACCTTCAATTGCTTTGATTTTAAAAAACTCGAGAACAATCAGCGGAGATCTTGGATATTTTTGTAAGTTATCATATTCCAACATATCACAAGCATTTCCAAACATATTGCATTGTACCTTTTTGCTAAAAAAATAAGTTTCAACAGATCAAAAGAATCTAACTATATATTTAGCGTTACAAACATAAAGGCTGCAACAAAAAAATATATAATTAATAGAAGATAATTAATGATATGGGAGAAAATGAGAGAGACAATACCCATAAGAAAAAACGTCGAGCACAACTGCTTTGATCATCTTGCCATATGATGATACATCTCTTTCTTTTCAAACACCAGTAATGATCCCAACAAAATCTAATAATTAGATTGAAACATATACAAATTTGAATCAGAAATCACATTTTTTAAAACATAATACTATGTTTCTAAGAGGGAAGAGCAAGAAAGTTGTACGAACCAATGAGAAAATTGTTGTCCTTTGTCCTTTGATCAATTTCATCTATTGATATAAAACACAAACCCGAATGAGGTATCCTTACAGATATCACAAAAACAACAGAGGTCTTGTATTGGAACAAAAGTCTGAACCAATGTTTTGCCACTCTATTAAAACCTGTGTTTGGTACAACCATAAAATGGGTCATCAAGTACACCTCTCCTTCAGTTAGAGACATAGCAAAATTTGGTATAAGATGATCTCTAATGGTTGCTTGGATCTTGTGTCAGTGTAACTACAGTTGAAAAAAAAATATGCTTCATATTTTGAGTTATTTAACTTATTTAGGTATTCCAACACCATAAAGACATCTTATTAAAAAAACAAAACAACAAAAATATATCACTTTGCAACAGATTTTGAGAAGGATCCAAAGCAGGATTCTTTTGGTACCACAACTTCACAACTTTAACATGCACTTTCCATGATTCTCTCCACGGAGTGATTTTCTCCACCAGATCAACACAGTTATTCATTCCCAACATATATAGAATAAGAACACCAAAAGCAGAAAATATAGAAAAAAATTCAAAACTAAGATGAGAAGATAAACAGATGAGTTGGAGTTATAAACTCCTAAATTTAACAAACGCTAAAGCTTACAATGTAAGCTTCATATATGGGACAGAGATAGACTAATAGGCATACATAGATTGATATGGCTACACACATCATTTAGGAAGATACCACAAGTAACCAAATACTCATGGGAAAAGAGCAAAAATAATTTGGGAAGCGCCCTTTTCCAAATTACCAAATACCTAACACATATAGTTGATTTGACAATTCACAATAAAGCAAAAACAGAATTTGATCAGTCAACTATACCTACCACTACAATTAACTTCAGTCTAATAATAGCACAAAGAAAATTATATAATTTATAATGAGTAAACCCCCGAATAAGAAAATTATTTCACACAAACACCAACAACACAAACATAGGAGAGAACCATTGATTTACAAAAACAAATAACAATCAAGATGATTAAATCAGAAACCAAACAATTCAAAATTAAAGGATGAATACAGAGAAAAGTAACAATTAACACACAAAAAATGAAACTGGAGAAGGAATCGAGGAAGAGATTGAAAATGCAGGAGAATGAAACAATAGCCCATATATACCTCCTGAACGCTGGTGGCAACCTGTGCTATCCAAAACGGAAAAATCGAGATGGAAAATGAGGTATGATAGAGACAGAGAGATAGAGGCACGTTGGGGAGAAGGGACAAATGCGAGGAATAGAACAGGACCCTCATGGTGGGATCGAATGGAATCGCAGAGATACCTATAGCTTCTGTGCATGTGGCCAAAGCCGAGGAGAGAAGCCGAACCCTCAACTGAGGATGTGGGTGCGGACATGGTGCATGGAATGGAGATTGGGTTAGGGATGGAGGAGATAGGGTGCGGTAGTAACGTGTTTTAGGGTTCCCTAATTAAGTGAAATTGATGAATTTGGTAAAAAAAAATTAGAATAACTCAGATTATGTCAATTTAATTACGCTTATGGTTCAATTGAGATGATTATATTAATAAAAACAAAATCTTGCAACCAAGTGTTTTTAGAGTCACAGTAAAAAAAAATTATCAATACTTTTAGATATTTAATTTTTTAATTTTATGCAAATTCAATGTATTAAAAAAATAATTTGAATTGATTTCTTTAAGAAACAAAAATCTGGTTCATCTGTTAAAAGAGATACGTTTTAAGTAAAAAAAAAACAAAATCAATTGAGATCTGGATAAATTCACAAAAACTAAATTTAAAATATTAACAATATATTTTTTGGAAAAAAACAATATTAAATTTAAAAAATTAAATAATCAAGTTTTTTAATAAAATTTAATATTTTCAAAAAAGACATAGTCAAGTAACTTTTTGATATTGGATACAGTTAAACGAAAAAAAGAAATCAAAGTAAAATATGAAAATATGAACCATCAATTCTATTCACTAAAGAAGAGGGTATGTCTTAAATGAGCACAACAATTATGTACTTATAGAATATGCCATATTTGTATAGACCATTAGATTATATTACATAGAAATCAAAGGTTAATATAAAAGAAGAACATTCATAGACTCTAATAAATACATAACATTTTAGTGCATAATTAAGTATTTTAAATAACAATACTATAATACAAAATCTTTTAAATAATAATAGAATCTTTTATTTTGAAACAATTAAATATGAAATACGTAAAAACAAAATATATGAAAAAGGGAGCTTGTGTGAAGGAGTCGCAAGAAAAGACAGCTGATGGCGAAAGTAGAGAGGAGCAGCTACACCCTTCCTGAGGAGAAGCCACACTGGAGGAGAACGTCCACCTTGGATGTGTGGGGGCCAGAAACGCGGAGAGCTCTCCACACCGAATATGAAACCACATCATATTCCATGAACTATCAGGTTGCCCAAGAGTACTCACAATTTAATTGATTTTAGAGTACTGAGGATTGATGGTTAGTTGTTTGAGATATCTTGTACAAAAAAAAAAAGAATTACAAAAAACTTTTGCTTATTTCTAATACAAAGAATTTGTATCAAATTTAAGAGTGAAATAATATTAAATTCGTCCAAAATTATTTTGGACTAAAATAAAATATTTAAAATATTAGACATCAAATTAGAATTTGGCCTAAATATTAAAATAACAAAAATAAAATAAAATTGTATGGATAGAGTCTAATCCAGATTAAAATCAAAATTTTTTTTGACAGATTAAAATCAAATTTGCATTGATATCATCTGACTTTTTTTCTATAAAAAGATAAATAATTGTTTTTTTATTAATAAAATGGTCATATCTTATTTTTATTAATATATTAACGATATATTTTCTTTCTGTTTTTTTGGAAAAAATAATATCAAATTAAAAAAAGTAAATAACTAAGTTTTTTAATAAAATTGAATATTTTCAACGGAAAAGTCTAGGGGCCAGCAACTTTTGTGTTTTCTAGACAGCACTTAACCATCAAAACAAAAGTGAGTGATCTCCCACCATTAGATGTAATCTCATACTATTAAAAATACTATTGATGGCCAATTGATGGTTACAAAATACCAAAATTGCTGGTCCCCTAACATTCCTCATTTTCAAAATCACATATTCAAGAAACTTTGTGATATTAGATAAAATAACTGTATTTAAAAAATGGCTTTTTAAACAAAAAAAAAGAAATCAAAATAAAATATGAAAATATGAATCATCAAATTTATCCACTAAAAAAGAGGGTATCTTTTAAATGAGCACAACAATTATGTGCTTATAGAATATCCTATATTTATATAGACTATTGGATTATATTACATAGAAATCAAAGGTTAATATAAAAGAAGAACATTGATAGACTCTAATAAATACATAACATTTTAGTGCATAATTAAGTACTTTAAATATCAATACTCTAATACAAAATCTTTTTTAATACAAAGAATTTGTATCAAATTTAAGAGTGAAATAATATTAAATTTGTCCAAAATTATTTTGAACTAAAATAAAATATTTAAAATATTAGACATCAAATTAGAATTTGGCCTAAATATTAAGACTAAAATAATAAAAAAAAGAAGCCAGAAGGCACCAAGAAAAATTGATACATAAAATCTGGATGATCATTTTAAAATAATTATGATTGATGATATTTTTCTTAACAGGTAATTATAAAATTATTTTTGAATAAATTTTTACGTGTTCAACTATTAAAAATTAAATGAATTTGGTTTATTATAATAACTAATGTAATTATTTTTTAATAATGTAAAATAATTTAATTATTTTCAAGTAATATAAAATAATTTAATTTCTTACATTATGTTATTAAAAATAGTATAGTATAATAATTAATTTTTATAAATGAAAAATATTTTTATATGTATTGATATGTTTTATATTCATTTTAAAGTAAAAGATTATACTTGCCATTTTAAAAATATTATGTATTAAAATATATTTATGTATATATATATATATATACGAATATATTCTGCATTTATAAAGCGTATGAATACTCTTTTTTCATAACATCCTTTAATATTCATTTAATAGAATCTAATTGTTCATAAAAAAATGGTGCATCTAGTGCACACAAAATGATTGAGACGATTTTAGACATACCCCAATGAAGATGTCCCTCTCTAAAAAAAATGTAGACCAAAATAAAACTATAAATAACACAGATAAGATTAGAAAATATAACAAAAAATTACATTATATCTTATCAAAAACTTCCTTAAATACAACATTTTTAGTCCTAGTAGGATTGACTAATCCTTCATTACAAAGTAAAATCTTAAAACCATTTCTATTCCTAACTCAGGAAAGAGCTACATAAAGTTGACCGTGACAAAACACAGGACGACGTAAGAATAAACCGACTGTTGATAATGTCTGACCCTGGCTTTTGTTGATTGTCATCGCAAACGACAAACAAACTAGGAATTGACGGCGTTGGAATTTAAACGGTATAACTGTATCACTAGGAATCAAATTCATTCTGGTGATAAAAACTTTATCCCCAGCATTGCTACCAGAAACAATATCCGAACCGATCACATGTGTCCCTAGATCTTGCACAACAAGTCGAGTCCCATTACACAAACCCCCAGCTGGATCAACATTCCTCAACAAAATAATAGGCACGCCTATTTTCAACTTCAACAAATGATTAGGTAGACCAGAACACCTAATCTGATTCAAGAATTCAACATTTATCCAATCAACATCAACATCAGAATAGGCATCACTACCACATATCGAATCAGCACTGAGATAATTTTTCTCCTCACCGGGTAACAAGTCAACTATATAATTGTTTAATTATTTATTTCTTCAACATTCTCGATAGTCGGAGCCAGTATTGCCCTATCCTGGAAAAAGCTTGGATCACGAAAATTTTGAATCAAATTCGGATAGACTGTATTTACAATATCTTCCACTGGATTTTCCAAAATAGGAATGATAAGATCAAAAGAAATATAACCAAAAAGTTTATCATTGACCAGAGTTCCACATAGACCTTCACTGATTTAAAGTATCCAATCTGAAAATGACCTTAACTCCTGAGCAGTTGATTGTTCCAATCCACTTGCTAACCTCATATTTTTTGTCAATCGCAAAACTTCACAGTATTTCCAGAGGACAGAAGAATTTATGGATGCCGTCACAATCTCAGCACGAGAATCTTTTGGAATAACTAGCAAGACCTTCCTAAAATCACCACCAAGAATGACCACCTTCCCACCAAAAGGTAAATCTTTATTCCTATCAGAGACCGAAACCATTATATCCCGCAACGTCTTATCGAGCGCTTCAAATGCTAATTTGTTAGTCATCGGTGTCTGATCCCAAATAATCAAATCGGCCAATCGGACTACCTCAGCTTTTGGACTATCCTTCTTAATTCGACAAACAATGTCTTCAGTCAGCTCAACAGGAATATTGAATATAGAATGCGCCGTCTTACTACCAGGTAACAATAAAGAAGCAATACCACTAGAAGCAACGTTTATAACAATCTTTTTCTCAGATCGCAATCTAGCTGACAAAACTCTGTACAAAAAAGATTTTCCAGTGCCACCAAACCCGTACCCAAAAAAGAATTCGTGCCTCTTATTCGAAACACAATCAATAATTTTATCGTAGACCACCCTTTGTTCTTCATTTAAATTAAAGATATTTACATCGTGCTCACGAGTCAAAGAAACAGTATCATACTGCAACTCACGCAACAGTATCAAATTGCTAAATTGAGAGACTAAAGAGTTATTAGGAATCGGTATGCCAGCATAATTTCTCAATGATTTTCCATTACTTTGCAATAGTTTTTCAATCTCCAACAAACAAAATGCTTGCAACTCGTCCTGACTCATCGTTAGATCTACGTTTAACGATAATTAATAAATATTAGCACCATAATATCATTTCTGTACTGTGTGCGTGCGTGTGTGCCTGCCTGTCAGATAATAAATTTATGATGAACAAAATTCTTACCGGGATATTGCAGCTCATGTCTTCTGCGATAAACAATATCATCAAACAAATAAGCCCAAATTTGTTCCCAAACTGACAAAGGTCTTTCCATGGAACCAGATAACAACAACATCACAAAAAGCCTCCTTAGCTATGCAGCTGACGCTAATTCGGTGACTTTCTTAATAGCAGAAACATACTCCTTATCATCTATCAAGAATCCCATGGCAGAACATGCCTCTTGAAATGTATCATAAGTAACACCATTCACGGTTCTTATACTTCAAAAACTGGTACAACCTCTCTGCACATTCAAAAGCATCCGCATGTAGAAAAGTTCACCAGATGAGGGATAAGCAAAACTCAATCTTCCAATTGAGAATCTCCTCTGTCTTGGCTTCCACTCCCTGCTATTCGAACAATAGACAAATTTGCCTGGATATTCAACATATGTTAAAGACCGCCCCTCCGGGAACCACTTGTTGGCCATCATCCAACCCGTAAACATCGTCAGCAAATCTTTGTTGCACAAATAAACATGAGTAATGATATCAACATTATCGAATACAACATGTTGCTAGTTCGGCAAGTGAAAAGTCAACCTCTGTACCGCCGGCCATCTATGATGAATATCATAAGCAAAAATTTCTCCACATGGATTCAGACGGTGATAAATAACGACAATCGTAATACTGTTTGATCTCATCAACCACCTGAGAAGATTCACCAATATCATATGTTTCTCCAACAGTTGCAGTCACCCAATCCGGACCCTTATTGACATACTTAAAAAGATACTTAATGACGTTTGACTTGTTACAGAACTCAAGATTTATATGAGCTTGATATTTCATTAACAGCAATGGATTATAGGGCACAACAAATCTGTTATCAATATCAACATCGTTGATCTTCACTGTCACACCCGTATTACGACGTCTATATATTGGATAGCCATCCTCATCAAAGCTCGTTTGGTCAACGAATCTTTTTGAATAAAATTTTGAGCACTTACCATCTTTCATGCAAGGAGAACTCAGTCTAAGTCGACCGTAGGGACCATGGAAAATGTACTTGGTTATGACATTATAAAGAGATGGAAATTTATGGGGATTGGGTAGCTCGGCATAGATGAATTCATCAATAATTTCAACACTTTGTAAGTTGCTTTCTACGTTAAGCCAAAGTAACATGTGTGCATGCGGTAGACCTCTTTTTTGGAACTCAATAGTATACATACCTAAAAATACAAAAACATCCTAAAGATGCCAAACAACTACATGTCCGAAGACAACAGACAGAAATTGAGATGCTAAGCAAGAAAAGAACATACCTGCATTAAGTGGACCAAAAAAACACACCTTCCTTGAGATTGCTAACGAGGCACTTCAACTTGGCATGAAAGACACGACAAGAGATATCAGGACGATCAGTGATGGGAATTCGGTCTCGCTCTGTGAATCGCTGAAATTCAGGCCAATTTGGATTACATGTAATAGTGAGGAATAAATATGGATAGCCAAAATGTTTATAAATTGCCATGACATCCTGACAACGGTTAAACATATAACGTCTACCACCAGTGAAGGAAGAAAGCAAAATGATTCGTGTCCCAATTGAAGAAGCTTCATCATCGCCACGACGCATAGCCTCCTCTATTCCTTGAAGGACTTCTCCTCTAATTGTACTTTGCTTCATTCTAATCTCATACAACCTTTGGGACTCAATCATGGTGAAACAATTAACAACAAATTGCTGAAATAACCGCCTACACTTGTGAATAATTCTATCTTCGTGCTCCCTAATCTGGAGACAAAAACATATGAATTCCCTGAGGGAAACCCCTTTTTCTCCTTCCAGGAACATATCCAGCTTGTTCACCTCGATAACCAATGTTCAGCTGGTAACCATCCTCGTTATATGAAAACAACAAAGGATACTGTAAGGGCCAATACAGAGCATGAGTTTCATAAATACGTTGCAACTGACCACCAGTAGATCAAACAATAATGTCACGACCATGATCCGACGAATCAAAATCTCCAACAATCAAAGCAGCAACTTCATCACAAGAGGGAGCACTATAAATTCTTCGATCAACCTTCCTTTACGAATACAACTTCAAAGAGAAAATCTCAGATGGATGACACTGATAGAATTCTTTGACTCTTCGAAATGACTGTGCTATGACATTATGAGAATCGATCATTTGCAACAACTCACCTATCAATTCTTTATCTATCTCAGATGTTTGCCTGAAACAAATATACATTAACCACAAAAATATATTTAAAAACTACACATAATACAATTGTCATATATTTTGATATATCATTATTAGCAAAAAATGACCAATAACACATTAAAACGGGAACAAAATATACTATAACTATCATATCACAGCTATAAACCTGTTTTCCAATACAAATAATACTAAAACATCAGAAAAATACAATAAAAAGAATGAACAACAAAATTTCAAACACACATACCCAAAGATTAACTGCCTATGCATTATCTCATGCTGAGTGTCGTATATATATATAAGTGTGCAAATTTAGGCTTTTGACCAGCATCTGGGAGCAAACTTCTAATCCGATGATAATTTTGACCACTTATTATAAACTGCGGTGGACCCCTCCCATCATTCACTGAATCCAATACCTTACCGCCAAGAGACGTGAAGGCAAACATACTATTATAAGATCAAATATTTTTTTGGAAGTACAAACTCTTGCTATCATGTCCGTTAATCAAATTATATAACAGATCTGGGAGCTTTCAGAGATAAGGTAATTGAATTTTTCCTTTTGAGCAACAAACAGTAAAAATAGGACGATTAACTATAGAGTCTCTTTCAACACGTTCTAATAACCAGAAACATGCGCCATAAAATGAACATTCATAGTTAGGATCACCAACATCAAGGCAACCTGGAAAAGATAAGGTCGAAAAAAATATGCACAACAACAAAAGAATTTCATCTCAATTATATGGCATGAAACAGATTCAACATAAAATGAATAAACCATTAGCATACAGATATAATATAGACTAAATACTTGACTCCTTTAAATTTTGTCAAAAAAATATATCACAAAACACTACTTCTATTTTACACTGACTGAATAATATCTCATCACAGAAGCACAATGGAATCTTTTAGCACTACGTAAATAAGAATAATATTTTACTATTCTTGAATAATAAATGATTTAAGAAAGAGAACTTACCTTGTATCTCACTTTGCAAGAACAGAGGATGATCAATAACAGAATCAACTTGACTGAATGAATTTATCGAAGGATCATATATTTTTGATTGGTCTATATCATCCATTTTTATTTAAAAAAACACACATTTATGTAAATATATATTCGACAACGAAATATAAAAAAAATTAATGATAAAATAAGAAATCAATTAATTATCTAATAATCAGCATCCAAATTGAACATTAAAAATGTAATAAACTATGAAAACCAACGAAAATTAAACATTGATTTATCAACTAACTAAATATAAATAAAGCTAAATGCACATTTAAGAACAGTTTGATTTTTGTTAACATTAGAATAGACTTTGTTTCATTATTTTAATCACTCATACTAACTATCAAGGTTTAAATTAAATAATCTAAATTATTATTAGAATCATTTTGTATTTTTTTAGACTTTAATGACTCAATTGGTCAAATAGAATTTTGTAAATTTTTAACCAAGTGCCTATATTTTTTTTACTTTAATTGAGTCATTCCACAATTTTTTTTCTTAATTGGCTGTCAAGGCTTTCTTTTTCTTTTAATTGAATCCATGCACCATATTCTTTGTTGTAAACATCTCCTTATAGAATTGACCAAATTACTATCAAGAGAGGCATAATTGAAAAAATTTTAAAAAAATTGACAGACAGAACTAAAAGAAAAAATATTTATATGGAACTTAAAAAATTTCCAAAAATTAGAGGAACCGACAGAATAATTAAATTTTTTTAAGATACAACTATTGATTATGACATCAAATTAAGAAAGTTTCAACAAATTAATTAACTAATTACGTGAATCCAATCACATAACCAAAAAAACTCTTCATATTGTCCAAGATAAGAATAAACACTAATTAAATAATTTAATAATCTCTATTACCTGTGTATGTTTGAAACAACTATATAAATTAAACCTATCTACTGATCTAAATGATTCCATAAAGAATTTTATAATGGCATTAATTATTTCAACCACATAAGATAACTGGTCAGGCTTACGCTAGCTAATCTAATTACCTTCAGTAACTGTGCTTTTTGAATCAATTATTAACTATTTTAATCTCTTTCAGCCATGTAAACAACAACAACAAAACAATTTCACGATTATGTTAGCTAATTTAATAACAACTTATCACAATTTAGGATTATTATAATTATTTTAAATGATATTTAGAATTATTATATCATGTTTGATTTTACAAATATTAATTGAGTTGTCAAATTAAAAAGAGACCAAGTACAGAAGTCTCGTGATATGTTTAATTAGGAATTCTATGCGTTACTAAGGGTCCATTTACGAAACTCCAAAACCTACTTTTTTTAGCTTTTGACTTATAAAAAGTTACATTAATAGTGTTTGGTATAATTTTTTAAATAAACTTTTAACTTTTTAAAAAGTTATTTAGGAGCTTTTGAAGAAGTTAAGAAATGTAACTTCTCCTATTTTCAAAAGCTATTTTATCACTCCTATTTAATGCACAGCTTTAAAACAAGGACTTCTATAATAACTTTCCGAACACAAAATAATTTATTTAAAAGTTGTTATTAATAAAAGTCCTTATATTTTAAACTCTTTTTTTAAAAGAACTTATTTAAGAAGTTTAGCCAAACTGGCCCTAATAGTTAAAGTAAACCTTTTAGGTGTAACAGTGTAAAAAAACAATAATAAATCAGTAAACCAATCTGTTATTAGATATAAATCAAAAGAACTTAAAATATAATTTAACAAAAACAAAATTGGACAGGGATAAAATACTTAAAGATAATATTATACCTGACAAAACAAGATTTGAACTCTGATTAACATTTTGGGACACCTCAACTAAATTTTCTAAAAAATAAAAATAAACAAAAACATTGGAAACATATAAAACAAACAGATAAATTATTAGAAACACAAAGATTAACTACAAAAATATAGGTAGAGCAATAAAAATTACCCAAATAATCATTCAAAGAGAGAGTAGGCATCGATGAATCGAGGACCTCTAAAACATTACAAAACGAAAATAAATTACAAAGACTCCCATAGATATCAAATCAGTGAAAATTGGAGCAAAAAACACTAAAAATATCACGAAGGTCAATTCAGTACTGACCTCTTGCATTTCGATGGTGACTTTGTGTTCGCTTTCTTTTCAAAGAATTTTGCCTATATTCTCTAGCACGAACAGAATTATGAGACAACTTTGTTACTCGTACTAAACAAAACAAGAGGTTGAAACATAAATCGCAAGAACTACCCCTAATTCATTGCCAAAAACACATCCACATTGTTAAGTTATAAGCAATAAGTAAAAAAAAGGGAGGAATGAAAAAATAAAATGTTATAATCAACACCAATAACTAATTGATATGAAAAGATAAAGTTGTACAACAATAAACAAATAAAAATAAGAACTGCTGCATTTCATTAAAATATTGATAGTGATATACAAAATTAAATATGGCCATATCTCCTATAATAAGGAGGATTTCAACATCTGACTACATATCCTAGTATGTAACCTAAACAGTCTACGACATTGAAAATATGTCCAATCCCTAGCAAAGTCACCATTACAAAAGAAGGAGTTGAGAATAGACCTAGTTGGCAGATGACCCGAGCCAACACAAAAAGGAAAAACCCCCTATATATGACAATCCTATTTGTTGGACGCAATCCGAAAAAGTCAAATCAAAATACCATCCAGTCAACATGATTACATTTCGATGTATTTGGAATCACAAGCCTTCCTAAACACTTAGAGATATACTATATAAAATACCTACACCTAGACACAACAGCTCAATTTCACACCTTAAATCAAACTCCATTAACCTTGGCAATCTTGGACCCACGCCCATTTGCATCAATAGCCTCCTCTTCAAATTGGGGATTCAAATTCCTCTTGCCTTTGGAGGTGACAACATGATTTTTATGAATAAGCTTCTCTCCATATTGGGAAGGTGCATCAAGAACGTGGGACAACACCTCCTATGACAAAGAAATTAACAAAAGCTATTAAACTCACTCAAGAATGCAAAATCCATTTAGAAACAGCACACATAGGAAGGAGAAAAAAATATTATATAACAGTACCTGAGTTTCTTTTTCTGGTGAGCTAAGCAATATATCCAGTTCAGCAGAAAGATCATCACTAACAGTATCATTGCTGGGTGTTTTCTCATCTTTTCCATCTTCACCATTAATTAAGGCAACAAACTCAGTCCCTCCAAAAATAGCAGGCTATTTTTCAGCCAAAAAATCTATAAGAACTGGGGATTTAAATAAAATCCTAGAACACTCAGAGCAACTTTGGCACATTTGATAAAAGTCTTTGATGACTCCTTCTTAATACCAATATCTCCTTTTCCACAGGGAACATATGTATCTAAATCAGCCTCTTATTCATATGTCATAAGAGTTTAAAAATAGTTAAGACCATAACAAAAATTCATCACAGCACAATAAAAACAAATAAGAAATTAATCATCAATTTACACAATCTAAAAATAATTATATGTATATGTAACCTTTTTTAGAGTAGACTCATCATCAGCATCATAATCGAGAAGTTCAAACATGGCAATAATGGTGGGATCATCACATATTCTCCTAACTACGAAAGTGCCATAAAATGTATCATGTGCGACACCTTTGGTATCAACCTTCAGCAGTAACTTCTTTCCAATGAGCCATTGGAATATGGGAGGATAAGTATCCCCATATATAAGCTATTTTTAAAGTAATACATAAGAAATACACATTTTGAATAAAACATATCACATCCTATAAAGTGCACAACACACAAAAGAAAACTAAGAACATACAATTGTATCTATTTGAACCTCAATAAACAAGTCACAACATGATTTCTTAAGCAAATAAGATGCCTCACAATCAAAGAGAAGGAAAATACCCTCCCCACTATGATCTTCAAGTGTTATTTTAGTTTTAAATCTGCAGAGAGAAAAAAAAAAGAACACAATGATTCGGAATAAATAATACCAAGAAATATTATTTTTATAAACAATCCACAAGACAAAATGAAAAGACATTTTGAACAAAATTTCTTACCTTGGAGTCACATTAGTTATGTGCTTCAAACAAAAATCACAGTAATATGCACCATTTTGAGGATAGATACCCTTTTCACTGGTGTGATTTTTCAACCCACAAACTAACTAGCAAGTGCATCGAGTCGTACCAAGTAATACCTCAGGTGAGCGAAGGTCGATCCCACGAGGATTGATGGATTAAGCAACAATGGTTAAGTGATTTACTTAGTTAGACAAGCAGAAAATAGTGTTTGAGTGTTCAAAAGCATTAAACGGTAATTCAGAGAATCAAAAAGCAAGCAATAAATTGAGGTGAAAATAATATGAAGAAGGCAGTTAAGGCTTCAGAGTTATCTATTTTCCAGATTGACTTTTCTTATTAATTTATTTTAATCATGCAAGATTTAATTCATGGCAAACTATATGTGACTAGACCCTAGTTCCTTAGACCTTTCTAGTCTCCTCTAAAATTCATCAACCGCCAATTTCTTGGTCACTTAATTCCAATTAGAGGGTGAAGTTCAATTCTAGTTTATATGCCACAGAAATCCTAATTACCTAAATATAAGAGGATTATATGTCACGTATCCCGTTAAATCTAGATAATTAGAAATTTAGAAGAATATGTTTTCAAACTGTTGTTCAAGTAAAGAGCTTTTCCAAGTTATCCAAGAACTCAACAATTTAAATGCAAATTCACTAAAGATGCTCAAGTAAAGAGCATTTCCAAGTATGGATTGACGGTGATTGACGGTGATTAACAACTATTAGTTGTTTGATTGCTTAGATTAGGCATTTTAGTTTTAATTTTATTTAAATTTTACTGTAGTATTTTCGAAAAAAAATTAATTAGCACTAATATTTTTCTTAATTTCTGAAATTAAGTTTGGTGTCTCCTAGTTAGTCATATTTTAATTTTCTTATTTAATTTACATAATAATTTTGAAAATTTTTAGTATTAATTTTTCTAGTAATTTTCGAATTTTAGTGGTTGTTTGTTATATTCAATATTTTTATCTCTTTATTTAGTTACCTCACTGGGAATTCTCTACACTCTGACGTAGAGAGTTCCATCTTTTCTTGTTTTCTGTCTGTTTATGTGTAGGAACAGAGACAAAGAACATCTCTTAGACTTTGATCCTGAACTTGAAAAAACTTTCAGTCGGCATTTACAACAAGCAGACTTTACAAGGCTGCATAATCTATTATGGATCCTAACGATGCTGCTAATGCCAATGTCGCAAATCCGAATGGGAATGAGCAACAAAGGAGAGTGCTTGGCTCTTACTTCACTCCTACTACAGATCTTTATGGAAAAAGCATTGTGGTGTCTCCTATAGCTGCAAACAACTTTGAGTTGAAGCCATAATTGGTCACCCTGGTGTAACAAAACTGCCAGTATCATGGTCTTCCCCACGAAGACCCAAATCAATTTATTTCTAATTTTCTATAGATTTGTGATACCGTGAAGACAAATAGAGTGAACCCAAAGGTGTACAAACTCATGCTCTTCCCGTTTGCTCTGAGGGATGGAGCAAACCTATGACTAGATTCTCAACCCAAGGAGAGTTTGGATACTTGGGACAAAGTTGTTACTGAGTTTCTTACTAAATTTTTCCCACCAAAGAAGCTGACTAAGCTTAGGGTGGAGGTTCAGACCTTCAGGCAGAAGGATGGTAAAACTCTTTATAAAGCTTGGGAGAGATACAAGCTTCTGACTAGGCAATATCCTCCGGACATGTTCTCCAAGTGGACCTAGCTAGATATATTTTATGAAGGTTTGGGTGAAATGTCCAAGATGTGCTTAGATAATTCTGCTGGTGGTACACTGCACAAGAAGAAGACACCGGAGGAGACTATTGAGCTTATTGAATTGGCTGCTAGCAACTAATATTTATACTCATCTAACAGGAATCCTGTGAACTCTGAGGCTCCTCAGAAAAAGGGTGTTATGGAAGTAGAAGCTCTAAATGTTATTCTTGCTCAGAATAAGCTTATGTCTCAGCAAATAAGTCTACTTACTCAACACACAGGTGGCATGTAAGTCTCAGCTATCAACACTCAAAATCTACCTCAAGAGATCTCCTATGACATGACAGGTAATTTTGTGCAAAATGATAATTATGATTATGCTCAATCCTCTTCTGAACAGGTCAATTACATGGGGAGTAGTCCTAGAAATCTCAATAATGACCCATATTCTAAGACATACAATCAGGGGTAGAGAAATCACCCAAATTTTGGGTGGAGGGACCAACCTCAGAGACCTCAAAATTTTAATGATAATTCTCAGGGCAACTTCCAACAGAACAATTACAATAACTGCCAATTTCAGTCTCAGCAACAACAACCACCTCAGCAGACAAACTCTAAACCCCAAGAAGATTCTAATTGGGAGATGATGAGGAGTTTTATGCAGGAAACCAGAGCCTCCATTAGAAATTTGGAAGTGTAAATGGGCCAACTGAGCAAGCAAATACCTGAGAGGTCTGCAAGTACATTTCCAGGTGATACAGTGGTGAACCCAAGAGAAGACTGCAAGGTTATTCAATTGAGAAGTGGTAGAGTAGCTGGCTTCGAGACCAAGGTCAATGAAGAGTTAGTTGAAAAAGAAGCTCCAGATGAGAAGAAGGAAGAAGTAGAGCGCGCCCCTCCTAAGCGTGCAGACAACCCATTCCCTGATTCTCTTGACACTTATCCCACATTGCCAAAGGCTCCTGAATACAAGCTAAAAATGCCATATCCTCAGAGGCTTCAGAAGGATTCTAAAGAAAAGCAGTTTTCTAAATTTTTAGATGTCTTCAAGAAGCTACAGATCAATATTCCTTTTGCAGAGGCTCTTGAGCAAATGCCTCTCTATGCTAAATTTATGAAAGAATTATTGACCCACAAGAGGAATTGGAAGGAACAAGAAATAGTGGTGTTAACCAAGGAATGCAGTGCCATTATTCAACACAACCTTCCTGAGAAGATGCCAGATCCAGGGAGCTTTGTCATTCCTTGCACCATTGGAGATGTCACCATTCAGAGAGCTTTATGTGATCTTGGAGCTAGCATCAATCTAATGCCACTTTCAGTGATAAAAAGCTTCAAATTGAGGAGGTAAAACCCACTCGTATTTCTCTTCAACTTGCTGATCTTTCTATTAAATTACCTGTGGGTATTGTTGAGGATTTACTTGTTAAAGTAGGACCATTTATTTTTTCTGTTGATTTTATTATATTAGACATGGAAGAGGAGGTAAAATCCTCTATTATACTTGGTAGACCCTTTTTAGCTATAGGTAGAGCTCTGATTGATGTGCAAAAGGGTGAATTAACCCTGAGGGTCAATGAAGAACAGGTGGTCCTTAATGTGTTTGAAGCCCTCAAGCACCCTAATAATTCTGAAGGGTGTATGAAAATAGATGTTATTGAACCACTTGTTCAAGAGGTACTGAAAGTTGAGGTACTTGATGACATTTTGGATCCTATTTCTGAGTATGAATTAGTGGAAGTTGATGATTCACCACCCTAGAAGACTATGGTTCACACACCTAAAGCAGAGGAGGAAGCCCCCAAGCTTGAGCTCAAACCTTTACCTCCTTCTCTGAAATATGTGTTCTTGGGTAAAAATGATTCATATTCAGTGATTATTAGCTCTTCCCTGAAGCTTGAAGAGGAAAAGGCGCTTATTTCAGTGCTCAGGAGCCATAAAATAGCTCTTAGGTGGACCATTAGTGACTTGAAGGGGATTAGTCCAACCAAGTGTATGCACAAGATCCTCCTTGAAGATGATGCTAAATCAGTTGTGCAACCACAAAGGAGACTCAATCCAACCATGAAAGAGGTGGTCCAAAAAGAAGTAATAAAATTATGAGAAGCAGGTATTATTTACCCTATTTCTAACAGTCCTTGGGTAAGTCCTGTGCAGGTAGTTCCCAAGAAAGGAGGGATGACAGTGATCAAGAATGAAAAGAATGAGCTTATTCCTACAAGGACAGTCACAGGATGAAGAATGTGTATGGACTAAAGGAGGCTCAACACTGCTACAAGAAAGGATTACTTCCCCTTACCTTTCATTGATCAGATGCTTGAGAGGTTAGATGGTCATGCTTTTTATTATTTTCTAGATGGATATTCTGGATATAATCAAATTTCAATGGACCCTCAAAATCAAGAGAAGACAGCATTCACATGCCCTTTTGGAGTGTTTGCCTACAGGAGAATGTCATTTGGACTCTGTAATGCTCCAGCAACCTTTTAGAGGTGTATGCTTTCAATTTTTTCTGATATGGTTGAAAAATTCATTGAGGTATTTATGGATTACTTTTCTATTTTTGGTAATTCTTTTGAATCCTGCCTTAAGCATTTATCTCTTGTCTTGAAACGGTGTCAATAATCAAACCTTGTTTTAAATTGGGAAAAATGTCATTTCATGGTTACAGAAGGTATTGTTCTTGGACATCGGATTTCAAGTAAGGGGATTGAGGTTGACAGAGCAAAGGTGGAGATAATTGAAAAATTACCACCACCAGCTAATGTTAAGGCAGTCAGGAGTTTCTTGGGTCATGCAGGATTTTATAGAATATTTATAAAGGATTTTTCTAAAATTGCTAAACCATTAAGCAACTTATTGGTTGTTGATGCTCCGTTTGTCTTTGATTCTGATTGCCTACATACGTTTGAAACTCTAAAAGCAAACCTTACCTCTGCTCCCATTATAGCTCCCCCTGACTGGGATCTACCATTTGAGTTGATGTGTGATGCTAGTGACTTTGCTATAGGAGCTGTTTTAGGACAGAGGCATAGTAAGCTTATACATGTCATTTACTATGCTAGCCGTGTGTTAAATGAGGCCCAAAAGAATTACACAACTATAGAAAAAGAATTATTAGCCATTATGTATGCTGCTGATAAGTTTAGGTCCTATTTAATGGGTTCTAAGGTTATTGTTTATACTGATCATGCTGCTTTGAAGTACCTTCTAACCAAACAAGATTCTAAACCAAGATTAATCAGATGGGTGTTACTCCTTCAGGAGTTTGATATTGAGATAAAAGACAGGAAAGGGTCAGAAAATCAAGTAGCTGACCATCTCTCCAGAATTGAGCCTGAAGCAGGAGTACAACCACCTACAGCTGTGATTGAGACGTTTCCAGATGAGCAATTATTTCTCATTCAACAGGCTCCATGGTTTGCAGACATTTCCAATTACAAAGCCATGAATTATATTCCAAGGGAGTACAATAGGCAACAAGTAAAGAAGCTATTGACTGATGCAAAGTATTACATTTGGGAAGAACCATACCTTTTTAAAAGGTGCTCAGATGGTATAATCCGGAGATGTGTCCCAGATAAAGAAACACAACAGATTCCTTGGCACTCTCATGATTCTGATTATGGAGGCCACTTTGGTGGTGAAAGGACAACTACAAAGGTCCTTCAGAGCGGGTTTTACTGGCCGACTCTCTTTAGAGATTCAAGAGAATTTGTGAAGCACTGTGACAGATGTGAAAAAGCCACGAATCTCCCTGTCAATCATGAAATGCCACAGCAGGGGATTCTTGAGGTTGAGTTGTTTGATGTGTGGGGTATCAATATCATGGGACATTTCCCACCCTCACATTCAAACAAATATATTCTAGTGGCAGATGACTATGTGTCCAAGTGGGTGAAAGCTGTGGCTCTACCCACCAATGATGCCAAGGTGGTAATGAGCTTTCTTCAGAGATATATCTTCAGCCGGTTTGGTGTCCCAAGGACACTCAATAGTGATGGAGGAAGCCACTTCTGTAATAGATAGTTGGACTCACTTCTGCATAGATATGGAGTCCATCATAAAGTGGCAACCCTTATCACTCTCAGACAAGTGGACAAGTTGAAGTTTCCAACAGGAAACTCAAGAGGATTCTACATAAGACCGTTAGTGTTTCAAGAAAGGACTAGTCTAGGAAGCTTGATGATGCTATCTGGGCATACCAGATAGCGTACAAGACTCCCATTGGCATGTTCCCTTACCAGTTGGTCTATGGTAAAGCCTGTCACTTGCCAGTTGAGGTGGAGCATAAAGCTTACTGGGCAGTCAGGTATCTAAATCTTGATTCAGAAGCTGCAGGAATTAAGCAAATGCTTCAGTTGAATGAGCTTGATGAATTCAGATACTCAGCCTATGAGAATGCCAAGATCTATAAGGAGAGAACCAAGTTATTGCAATACAAGAAGATTGCCATCAGAGTCTTTGAGCCAAGACAGAGAGTGCTTCTGTATAATTCAAGGCTCAAATTCTTCCCCGAGAAGCTGAAATCTCGGTGGTCAGGACCATTTGTTGTTACCAGAGCTTCACCATATGGTCATGTGGAAATATAATAAGAAAATTCTGATAGGAAATTTATAGTGAATAGCCAGAGGTTGAAGTACTATCTTGCAGGTGAGATCGATCGCCAGAGGTCTGCTCATCTGCTGAATTAGCAGAACTGACTGTTAAGCTAGTGACGTTAAAGAAGTGCTTGTCGGGAGGCAACCCAATAATTTCGTATCCTTAGTTATTTTTCGTAGTAGGAGCTTTCTTATTTATTTGATTTTTATTGAGTCTTCACTGTTTTTCCTTCGTTTTACGTGTGTTCTGATCATGCAGCTATTTGAGAACAGAACCGAGCACTCCGAAAAAAAAAGCAGAAGAAGAAGAAAAAGAAGAAGAAAAAGAAGAAGAAAATTCAGCAAAGAGATAGGCCGGAGTGGTGCTGGAAGCGTGCCTTGCACACAAGCAAGACCACGCGTACGCGTCCATGATGCGTGCACGTCACTTGCGCATTTGCCAGATCACGCGTAAGCGTCCCTGACGCGTATGCGTGACCCTGGAAATCAGCATAAATAGGTGTTTGGCCAGCGAGTTGTGATGGCTTGGGGTTGGAATTGTGCTAAACGCACAATCTACATCACGCGTACGCGTCCCTGACGCGTACGTGTCACTTTCACTTTGCCCCCATCCACGCGTGCGCGTACCTGACATGCACGCGTCGTCTGTCTATCTAGCCCACATGCGCATCAACCCGAGAGTTGTGCGTGCGCGGAGCTGCCTTCGCGCGATTCGCACAAAACTGAAAGCACGCGAACGCGTCCCAGACGCTTACGCGTCTCTTGAACTTTATGCGAACCACGCGTGCGCGTGTTTGACGCGCACGCGTCGATCGCGCCGCATTACTTACCCAGTGCGCCGCCCTATTTTCATTCTCTCTCCCTCCCAAATCCTAATTCTCTCTCGTTCTTTTCCCCTTTTATTCTTCTTTTATCATACTAATTGCTTTTATGTCCCTTTCTGTTTTCAGTTTTTCTTTGCTTGAGGACAAGCAAACCTTTAAGTTTGGTATTGATACTTCGTTTATGGCTACATACATGCAGAATACCACCAACCTCCATCCTCAATAATACCTCGGATTGTACCAAAAATGATAAAAGAACCCTCCTATGCAATGGGCATTTCAAAATTTGTTAACAATATGAATGAAAAGACAGATCTGAAAATTATTCTTTGATTTTCTTTTTCAATTCATTTGTGTATAAAATAACATAAACACAACTAACTCAAAAAAAGACAACCTCATTGTTATCTTGAAGCTCTTCAATAGTGCATTTTCTAGTTAAACGCATGAAATCATCTTTCAAGGAGACAACTTTACCCTCATTTGTAATAAACAGTGGCTGGGTACCATTGACACCTTGCTCAATCATACTAAAAAAATGATGGCAGACACTTGTACTTGTTACTCCAGATTAGTTGTAAATAGAGAATACAATAAAAATTAACAAAATAAACCATGCTAACCTCTGCCTGAATTCAACAATTTCAGGAAGATCAGGATTAAATAACATTTGAGTCGCATACATCACATTTTGAAGACCTACTTGACCTACACAGCAATACAGAAAAAGTTTAGCAAAGTTTATTGGAGACAACACCTACAGTAGCAATGAGATGTACAGAAACCAAACAATGTACCCCTAAAGAACTTGACTTTTGCAAGTTGAATGACAACAACAGGCTGCTTCACATACCCAGAGGTAAGGAAATGATTTACTTGATTAACTAGTCCCCAAATAATGCACATCGCACTGTAAGATTGAAACTCAAAATATGACAAAGAATGAAACAGAAGATAAGGAAAAAAAGGATTAAAAGATAAAGAGAAACCACGAGAAATGACTCAATCAACATACTCTTTTGAAGTTAATTCCAGCACAATTATTTTCACAATTTTCCCCTCTTTTGCATATTCTTTCTCTTCTCCCACTGAAGTTAAAAGATCAATGACATTTATTCCAAATAAACATAACCTATTAAATATTCAAACGATTTGTTAAAAAAACTTGAATAACAGAATAGCAAGAAGAGATACACACCAACTAAAAAATCATAATCTTGGGTCATGTTCAGCAGCTCAGAAAAAGAAAATATGTTAAAACAAGTCTTAGGGATAACATCTTCATCAACAGTTACAACAGTGGTTCGGTGAAGGAAAACCAATTTGAATTCATGAGAAGTTGCTCTATAACTACCATGATTTGACACAACAGTAAAGTATGTCATTCTATAAACTTGACCTTCAACTATATGATCCCTAAACCTATTAAGGAGTGGTTTCTTAATTGTAGCTTGAATTTTTTCACACTGAAAATCCAACAAAAGAACAAAATCAGATTAGTGAAACACATAATTTAAAGTTGAAAACTTAAAAAACAACAACTAACACCATATTTAAAAGAGAAGCTAATAGGGGCTAACATGATCATCAAGGAGAATCATCTCCATTGAGTTAGGAACCTCATGGTTACCAAAAGAGGGTACAACCCAAAGCCTTAGAACCCTAACTTTCAGCCTCCAAGCCTTTCTAAAAGGATGCATCTTGGAAATCATATCAAATAGAGGAGGCATTGCAGAAAAAAGAAAGGAGATAAACAGAGTTGATGAAATAGATAAAAATGTAAACAAAAAAAATTCTAAAATAGACAGAGTTTAGGAGGAAATAGAACACAGCAGAATGTTTGTGCATTGAATGTAGTTCACCAACCATCCTTTTATAGAAAAAATCCAACACACAAGGTTCACCTTTTTGAATTCAAATTGAGGATGGAAATGGAGGGAAAACAAAATCTCAGTCTATATGCATCTCCATTCAATGGCATAGAAACAACTAATCATAGGAGAAAAATCTGAACCAACACAAAAACAGGAAAAAAAAAGGTGAAACTTTCAAGAAATCAACAAATAGGGACCAAAAATTGAGATATCACACCATACCTACTACAGTGCACCTACATGTCATTATACCATAGGGAAGACAGTCATCAACTACCCCAAACAATGATTCTACTCATAGCAATGAGAGTTGGTAAATGTGTTAGGTAGGGATACATTCAAAACAGCAGATGAATCGGAAAAAAAGTATAGACAAACATCAATAAAAATCTGTCAGTCACATCAACATTCATGAAATGAATGAGATTAAAACCTCATACCTTGATAATGATTCCCAAATTTCCAATAAAGTATAGCACAACCTTATTATGTGTGCAGAACACATTTTCATGGGAGACCAGCTGCTGGATAGTTTTTTCTTTGGATAAAGAGATATGCTAGTTAGGCAAACAATACCATGAAGCCATTTTACTAGCACAAGGCCATTCTTTTCTCGATGAACCTCTTAAGTTCAGGTCAAAGAGCTGTATGTTCATCCAATAGCTGAAATATAAAATAATTTTCCCCAAACAACAAAAAAATGTAATGCAATTCAGTTGAACATAAAAAATAAATAAATGACCAACATGATATACATCAATTTTTGTCAATCACATCACCACTGATAGAATAGATTAGGTACAAAACCCATTTCTTGATAATGATTCACACAACCCACATGCAACCACCAATTCACTTTAGGTAAACTTAATGGATTTGTTGAACATACCTAAAAAAACAAAGATTCATCAATGAGATTATTGAATCAGAACTGAAATCAGAATGCAAGACTTGAACAGGAAGGAATAGAATTGGGAATGCAAAACTTGAATGGGAGTGGCACAAGCATATTTCTTTATCAAAGAAGCAAACAAATTCATGACAATCAGCTCTACTTCTTTGCATGAGGTGAAATATACAGTAATTTTTGCATAATCAATAAAGGATTGAAATGCAACTGAGTTGACTAACAAAAGGTTTCATCAATATGCAAATAAATCACCAAGAAGCTATCAATCAATTCCTATCAATCACATCACCACTCATCAAATAGATTACATAGAAGAAAATTCTCTAGTAACACAAACAGTAGAGTCATACCATCTTATTGTGAGAAAGTCACTTCCTTTCTGAATGACATCTTAAATTCAAGACAAAGACCTCCATGTCTTTTCAAGAGCTGAAATATAAAATAATTTTTACATAAAAAATAAAAAAATGAGAATACAATTGAGTTGAATAACCAAATCTTTCATTTAATGACCAAGAAGTTATGAATCAATTTCTATCAATCACATCACCACTGACCAAATAGATTAGATAGAAAGCCCATACCTTGATAGGGATTCCCATATTTTCAATGAACAATGTATGGCAGAACATCATTACCTATGCAGAAGACATCTTCAAGGGAAGATAACCTACTCCAGGTATCTCTCTTTGTAGGAGGGAATTCCTAGTTAGACAAAAACTTATTTTACATAAACAATAAAAAAATGGAATGCAATTGAGTGTTTCATAAAAAATAAAGATATATTTAAAATAATTTTTCCACAAACAACAAAAAATGTAATGCAATTCCGTTGAACTTAAAAAATAAATAAATGATCAAAAGGCTATACATCAATTTTTGTCAATCACATCACCATTGATAGAATAGATTAGGTACGAAACCCACTCCTTGATAATGATTCACACAACCCACATGCAACCACCAATTCACTTTAGGTAAACTTAATGGATTTGTTGAACATACTTAAAAAAAACAAAGATTCATCAATGGGATTATTGAATCAGAACTAAAATCAGAATGTAAGACTTGAACAGAAAAGAATGGAATTGGAAATGTAAAACTTGAATGGGAGTGGCACAAGCATATTCCTTTATCAAAGAAGGAAACAAATTCATGACAATCAGCTCTACTTCTTTGCAAGAGGTGAAATATACAGTAATTTTTGCATAACCAATAAAGGATTGAAATGCAACTGAGTTGACTAACAAAAAGTTTCATCAATATGCAAATAAATCACCAAGAAGCAATCAATCAATTTTTATCAATCACATCACCACTCATCAAATAGATTACATAGAAGAGAATTTTCTAGTAACACAAACAGTGGAGTGATGCCATCTTATTGTGAGAAAGCCACTTTCTTTCTGAATGACATCTTAAATTTAGGACAAAGACCCATGTCTTTTCAAGAGCTGAAATATAAAATAATTTTTACATAAAAAATGAGAATGCAATTGAGTTGAATAACCAAATCTTTCATTTAATGACCAAGAAGCTATGAATCAATTCCTATCAATCATATCACCATTGACCAAATAGATTATATAGAAAGCCCATACTTTGATAGGGATTCTAACATTTTCAGTGAACAATAATGGCAGAACATCATTACCTATGCAAAAGACATCTTCAAGGGAAGATAACCTACTCCAGGTATCTCTCTTTGTAGGAGGGGATTCCTAGTTAGACAAAAAGTTATTTTATATAAACTATAAAAAAATGGAATGCAATTGAGTGCTTCATAAAAAAATAAAAATAGATTCATGAAAACTCAATGGATTCATGAAATTTGAGTATTACATTCAATGGGTCTACTTTCAATATAATTATTTGAGTCCTTCATAAAATTTGACATCAAACATAAATAACAGAACATGATTCTGAATACAGAAAATAGTATAAAAACTCAATGGATTTATTGAATATACACAAAGTAAAAAATTAAAAATAGATTCATCAGTTTTCAAAGAATCTGAAAGAAACTTCCAAAGAATGTAACCAAGAACATGAACCCAGAAACAAACCAAGTCAGATAAGAGAACATGACTCTGAATGCAGAAAAAATTATAAATTGCTACATTCAGCCCAAATAATTCAAAGGGATTAGTGAATGATAGTGGAAATTCGAATGCAAAACTTGAATAGGAGATAATGAAATTGGGAATGCAAAACTTGAATAGGAGAAGCTGGGTCTATAAACTGACTTTGATGAAAAAACTCTGTCAATCACATCACCATGGAGAAAGTAGATTAGGTAGAAACCTCATACCTAGAAAATGATTCACAAAACCAGACCCATGATCCATAAATATAAGAAAAGGTAAGTAAGAAGACAATCTTTATAATCATTATAAAATCCCAAAAATTGATGAAATACACAAATCATGCAACAAACAATTCAACAGCTAGCAAAAGGAGAAATGATAATCATACCAACAAAATCTAAATAACGAAATGAAGAAAAAGAAACAGATTCATAGACCATACTCAAAATTAACAGCAGCTTCCAAAAAATATAACCAAGAACATAAACCCAGAAACAAACCAAGTCACATAGACACAATTTGCAAATTATAAATTTTACGAACCCTAGACAATAAGATCTGGCTTAACCGTCGAACAGATACGAAAAATTATCACAATTTACACAATTAGGAATTTCACAAACCCTAGACAATAAAATCTGGGTTAACCGTGGAACAGATACCAAAATTGATCACAAGGATGTACACAATGAAGGAAAAGAAAAAGGATGAAGAGGAAAATAGGTTTGGATACACCTGATTGATTGATCAGAGTTCTTGAATTTGAGACCCCAATAGAAAATCAGTAACCTGGATGAATGGCGACTAACTAAACTCCCAAGAAAACAGAGCTCGTACACAGAGTTTCATAGGGCAGACGAAGCGAAGCTAGGAGAAGAAAGCAAAGCTCCTAGGGTTCCAACTAATCATTACCTGTTCAAACAAATCCATCAAGAAGGCAGGTTGCGTAGCGATTCGGTGAAAAGGAAGGCAGCTTGCGTGAGCGAGAAGGTGAAAGGGATAGCTGACGGCGGAATGACACAGGAGCACATGCACCCCTGAAGATGAGAAGCCATGCTAGAGGAGATGCCACCGTTGAGGAGAGCCTCCACCTGGGACTGTAGCCGGCGTGGAATGCGGGGAGGTCTCCACCTCGGAGATAAAACCACGGCTATCTATTGTTATATAGATTAAGTTAAAATAAAGTATAAATTTAATGAGTTGAAATGATTTAGTGCAAATGGATAGTACAAGTGTATATGAAGTTGGGTTGTCTTAATTTTGATTTGAACTTAAACTAGTGAATTGTCCCGTGAGATGTACAGGTATGATAAGTTTAATAAAAATCATTTATTATGAAAGTGTTTTTATGTTAATAATATATGTATGAGTGTTCTATAATAATTTGGATCGTTTAGTAAGATTGACCACAATTTTAGAACTCTAATTTTTATTCTGTAATTTTGATTTTCGTAAACAATTTTAATATCCTTTAGCAAGTTGAAAAATGAAGCTATTGTTTAAAATAAAATAAAAAAGATAATGAAAGAAAATATAATTAAGCTAATTTGGTGATGGTGTTGAAAGAGTTATTTTGGTGTGGTAAAATAAATTAAAGGAGGACAATATTTATAATGTGAACAACCATCATGACTTTCACAAAAAAATTAATAATAATGAAGAAGAACATAAAGATAATTATGATATACAATTAAGATGATTAGCTGAAAGAAAATTATGATAGATCATTAAAATTATGAGTAATGATATTGTACATAAAAAAATCAGGTAGAAAATGTATGAATTTAAGTGACACATGTAACTAAATATGAAAGTAAAAAAATAATTATGTGAATAGTAAAGTAGATAAAGAACTGAGTACTATGTACTGTTATAAAATGGTGAAAAAAAACAAAAATGTATAATTCAAAAAAGTTTTAACTATCAAGTGGGATACAAATTCATTAAAATAAATTAGTATAAAATAAGTGTCAAAATATTGATTGAGCTATTTTATGTATAAAATGAATGAGAAGTCACTGAAACGAATTCAATACTTTGAAATAACAACGAAATATATAATTGTGATCAATACTACAACAATTATATACTACGTGAAAGTGTTAAATTGTGTTTAAGAGTATAAATTTGAGTTATCATAGCAAATTCAATATTAATGGATATATGGTTTGGGTGTATTGAGTTATAATAACTCGCTTTATGTTTAGGCATATAGGATGATACATCTATACAAATAGTTATGTATTTATTGAAAAAATCTAGTAGAAACATATTATGAGGATTATATGATTTTTTAATAGTATATAAATTACCGTTACATATGATATAAGAAAAATTTTAAAGCTGATTACATGAGTATGATTTAGTTCAAAATTTTATCTATTTATTAGAGTCATCTGATAATTAGAATGCATCAATTTCGTAGTAAAAATTTGGATACCATATAAGAATACAACGAAAGCTATGTATAAAGCTATGTATAATGAGCATGATAATTAGACTACTGTATTCAAATAAATATATCCATTACATATATAAATAGAAAAAATAATGAGAAATAAAAATAAATAAACTACATAATGAATAACCAAAAGGATCTATAGTGTTTGATGGAAAAGAAAATTCTAATAAATACTAAATACTTAAAACTTTTAAATTCATTGATTTCTCATCATCAAGAGGAACGTCAAATTTGACCTTGTTTTCTTTGACTATGCCATGTTGAAGACAAAATCTGCGCTATCTCTTGGTAAGAAAAACTTCTGATGATGTAGAGCCCTTCCAACGAAGTCCTATTATGAAAGAAGGTCCAACTTTTTGACGTACATTGACATAAGAAATCAATAAATCTCATTTGATTTTGTATATTGTATGCAAATTGAATATAAGAGGGAAAGAGGTTAAGACCTTTTGGCAAATTGGAAATAAATTTTCGATAACAACAATGAGGTTCTGCTTTTTCTGCATGAACAGCTACATACCAAACAAAGATGCATATGCATATAACAATAATATTTCAAATATTACCAAAATTAGAAGATATACATTAGATTAAATAATAAAGAACATACATAACTCGTCATCGCAAAGCATTACGAATCTGTGATTGAAGCAGATTTCTTACAAAGCTTCGTGCCTCTGCCGATAATGGGGTGTGTCTCAAAAAAAGTGAACGGAGGAGACCAATAGGAACTAAAGAAGAAGAGAATAAGTGAACAGAGAAAAAAAAAGAATAGAGAGAATTTTTTTAATTTTGATGAGGAAGAAAAAAAAACTGAAAACAGAGAATGGAGAAATCCCTTTTTTAATTTTGAATTTGAATTCAAAATTACAAAAATTGAAATTTCGGAAAAATGTGCACATATGAAGCAAGCTTAAAAATAGGATAGAAAAACTTGACATGGTCATGAAATAATAGTTTCATGTAAGAGTGGTATGGTAATAAGAGTCATAATGAGTGAAGAGTGAAAAACATTGATATCTTGATAAAGAGCAATGCTAGGGAGCCAGCAATTTTGGTGATTGTTAGCCATCAACTAGCCATCAATAATGATTTGATAGTGTGAGATTAGTGTAAAATTTCATCCAATGGCTCACCTTCTTCTGCTGGTTATATGCTGGCCAAAATTCAATAAAACTGCTGGCCCCCTAGACTTTTCCCTTGATAAAAACTCATAATGAATATAAGGGATGACACGTTGAAATTTCACTATTGGAATAACCTTCTTTTCAAGGTATGTTATAGGATAATGATTAAGTTTATTTTTAAGATTTTTATTTGATTTTAAATTCAGTAAAATTACACTATTTTTGAATTACATTAAAATTAGGTCTAAATGGTTGAAGTCTAAGTTTTAATAAACTTTGTCAAAAAATTATGATGCATTTATATATAAAAAATATATATATTTATTACCGAGAAATTGATATTTACATTTAAATTTAAAATTGTCTATAAATTCTAATTTCATATTTCTTTGATTTATTTTTTAATTCAACACGTGTGATTAAAAATAAATAATAAACTTATAATTAATATAACATAATATTAAAATTAATTTAAAATATATACATTTTTAGTTCTCTAAACATATATAAGTCGGATGAAACTGAATTTATCTTAATTCATACCTAACTTTAAATAATGATTAGGTCTATAATCTTTACTCAATTTTAGACTCAATAAAATCACACAAAAATTAATTTTTAAAATATTTAGATTTAGACCGAATGTTTGGATCCGACCGAATTATGTACAATAGATTATTTTAGTTTTTAGTTTATGATTTTGTTGTTGTTGCAATTTTACTATAATATAATGGAAGTCTCTTTTCCCAAAATAAATACTTGTTAGTTTTATTTCTTATTGGCTAAATGTTCTGTTATTAAAGAAATTCAAAATCTAATCAAATGGATATATAGTTTGTGGAAAATAAGATCCGATAAGCTAAACAGAAACGATAGGCATAAGAATTAAGAAGTGACTTGGCACTTAGCATCCAAAACACTACTACTCTTGACGGTTCAGCATTTTGCAGTCACAGTCATGTTCCCGCTACTACATAACTAAAACAACAACAACAATAATTAAAAAGGAAAAATCAAAAGAAAAAGGAAGCCATCCCAAAAACGACGTCGCATCAAAACAGCTCCCCGCGGTAATAGAGCTTAATCTGAACCGTTCATGTCATATCCAACAGTCAATAATTCCAGATCATTTGGAGTTTCACTCGGCTCACTCGACTCGCTCGAGTCACACACACTGACTCACCTTCTATCACTCTCTCTTTCTCTCGTCTTCTCTTTCAATTTTCTCTCTCTAAACACAACACACCGAACCAAACCCTTTTTTTCTCACTTTTTTTTTTCGCTCTTTCGCATTGCTTCTCTCTCTCTCTGCATTGTGGTTCATCTCTTCCATTCCATTCGCTCTGTTTCGGTGCGGTGACCCTTTTGGTCTTTTCAACTCTCCCATCGAATCAGACGGTTCATTACATTCCACGTCACCTTCGTCTTCTTCATTACCACTCACCACACCCGCACCTTCCTTTACGTTCTCACCTCTCTCTTTTCTATCACTATATAACCGCCTAGGGTTTTCTCAGATTCGCCTCTTTCTCCTTTTTCATCGCACTGTGCAACAACAATCGTTCATTCTCTCTTTCTCGCGCCTTCGCTGCTCTCCTAGGCGTCGGGTTTCGATCCTCGCTTCTCTCTCGATTGAGGTATTCCTCGCCCTAAATCTACGCGTTTTTTTATTCATGCTGACTTTTTCTGGCTTTTTCTTTCGAATTCCGTTTTTTTGAATATGTGAGCTCGATGGGTGTTGTGTTTTCATTATGAAGTTGAGATTGTTTTACATTTTGGTTGTAATTTATGGTGTTGATTTTGTTAGGGTTTTAACTATTGATTGAGATTTGCTGGCGGGTTTTTAATTTCTTTTTCTACGGAATTGTGCTGCTGGATACGTATTCCTTTTGGCGGCAGTTTGGTGTTATGTTTCATGGCAATTGAGAAGAATAGCTTTAAAGTGTCTAGGCTTGATTCGGAGTATTCGCCACGGAGCAGGGATACTATGTCTACCGATGAAGATGAGCTTCCACGGCGTAGCTCAGCCCTGGAATCCGACGAGGATGATGAGTTCGATGATGCAGATTCTGGGGCAGGGTCTGATGATTTTGATTTGCTGGAATTAGGTGAAACCGGGGCGGAGTTTTGTCAGATTGGTAATCAAACCTGCATCATTCCGTTGGAACTGTATGATCTTGCTGGACTTGAAGATATACTGTCAGTGGATGTGTGGAATGAGGCCTTGACTGAGGAGGAGAGGTTTGAGCTCGCCAAGTATCTGCCTGACATGGACCAAGAGACTTTTGTTCAAACCCTGACAGAGCTTTTCACTGGTTCTAACCTCCATTTTGGGAGTCCTATTAAGAGGTTGTTTGACATGCTGAAGGGGGGCTTGTGTGAGCCAAGGGTTGCCCTGTACCGGGAGGGCTTAAATTTTTTTCAGAAGCGACAACATTATCATGGGCTGAGGAAGCATCAGAATGACATGGTCAACAATCTTTGTCAGATAAGAGACGCTTGGCTTAATTGTAGGGGTTACAGTATTGAAGAAAAGCTCCGTGTTTTGAACATTATGAAAAGTCAAAAGAGTTTGATGTATGAGAAGGAAGATTTGGAGGTTGATTCTTCAGATAAAGAATCTGGTGAAGGTTTATGGAGTAGGAAGAACAAGGATAAGAAAGTTGCTAAAAAAATTGGCCGTTATCCTTTCCACGGGGTAGGGTCTGAATTTGATTTCCACTCACGAGGACAATTGGGGTTCAGGGAGCAGGAAAAGTCTGAAAAGCAAAGCCCGAAAGGTATACTTAAGTTGGCTGGTTCAAAGACACCTTCAGCAAGAGACCCAACAGGTAATTTGTGCTCTGTATACCATAGTGCTTTAGTTATGATTCCTGGGCTCCATGGTCCAGTTATTGTTCTTTCTCAACATAATGAGTCTGTGGGATATGATTCAGGGTCAATATTCAGGATGAGGGATCAGCTTAGGAATGGCGACAATGATGAGGAAATGTCATATGGGCTTATTGCCCGAGATCGTAATGTATTACGTAGCAACATGATGGACAATTCTGGTGTTCCAAGAGCAGGAAAGAAGCATGACCTACGAAGAGGTGATGAAAGGGATGCTGATAATTTGTTGGGTATATCTCCGTCCTCAAAGGCTGATCTACATGGATATGCTAGAAATTCAAACCAATCTTCAGATATGAAGTTCACAGCAAAGTCGTCTTCCAAGCGGGGTTCCTTTGATTTTTCTAGAAAGGCTAAATATCCTGAAAATGTTCAACAATTTGTAAATAGTGATCAGATGAGGTCTAGAACGAGGGGTTCACAATTACCAGTAAAAGGTAATCCGCTTGATCCATCAGATTATGATGAATTTTACTACAATAACAATACACCTGGAGACAATTTTGGTATGGATTCATCGTTTAAATATGATGACTGGAATCTGCGCGCAAAGAAGTGGAAGACAGGAAGAGAGTCTCCTGACCTTACTTACACAGCCTATAGATCTTCCACACCACAGGTGAGTGAAAGACTTCAATCCTCTGGTTTCAGAGCAAAATCATTGCAAGAGAAGTTCAGGGTAAATTTTATACAGAATGGAGGAAAAAGTACAGAGGCTCGGAGGGGTGACCATATGTTTCTAAGAGGTGAAGAAACTGAGTCGGACTCATCAGAACAGTTGAATGATGACGAGGATGACAATCCTCTATTGCATAGAAAATTTGCTTATCAAATGGGCGCTGCTGATGGTTCTCACATGAAATCATTGAAGTCTCACCTAGATCCTAAAAAGGCAAAATTTGTTGGGACAGATATGAATGCACATGCAACTATTCAATCCAAAAAGAAAGGTGGATTTGCAGGGCATATTGAAAATTACCTTACAAAAGCAAAGCAGAAGGGCAAAGTACAAAATGGAGGTCCATTGCATAACCCGCCTGGAAGAATTAGGGAAGAGAGCTATCCCACACGATCAGATATGCTTAATGATGGTGATGATGATTGGAGACAGGCATACAAGATAGGCAGGAATGGTCGAATGCGAGGGGAGCCTGCTGAAAGGCTAGACATGCTGTTATCAAATGCATATACTGCTGAGCGAAAGAAGAAGGGGAGAACCATCTCCACCGTTGATCATTCCATTTCGAGGTCTAAATATTTGCATGATTCTGTTGGTGATGATGATGTCTCGCTTGAGAAACAGTTTCTGGTGGATGATAATGGAGTTGGGAAGAGTAGGTTTGGGAGAGATGCACATAAGGGTGATCAAAGTGAAAGAACCGATGCACCACTACTTGGATGCAACTCATCAAAGAAGAAGCGAAAAGTGAAGGCTGATGTCACAGATCTTATTGGAAGAGATGAAGATGCTAATCTTCTGTCTGGCACTCTTCTCCAAACTGGTGATTCCATTCCCTTGAAGAAAAAGTCAAAGAAGAAAAAAGAGGCTGAGGTGGTAACTTTGATACCAGATGTTGAAAATGCTGAGCGTGTTATTGATATGGGGACAGCAGATGTGGAACTTGAAACTAAGCCTCAGAAAAAGCCGTTTACTTTGATCATGCCTACTGTTCATACAGGGTTTTCATTTTCTATTATACATCTTCTATCAGCAGTCCGGATGGCAATGATTAGTCCACCTGCTGAAGACAGCTTGGACGTGCAGAAACCTGGAGAAGAGCAGAGCAAATCGCAGGAAGGTGTTGTCAATGGTGCTCTTTCTGATGATAAGGCAATTGCCCGTGCTGAGCCTTCTGATCAACTGAATATGCCATCTCTTACTGTTCTGGAGATTGTAAATCGTGTGAGGTCAAACCCTGGTGATCCTTCTATCCTTGAGACACAAGAGCCACTGCAGGATTTGGTTAGAGGTGTTCTGAAAATATTTTCTTCCAAAACAGCACCCTTAGGAGCAAAGGGTTGGAAGGTATTAGCAGCTTATGAGAAGTGTACTAGAAGTTGGACATGGACTGGCCCAGTTTCTCATAATTCATCTGGCCATGATACCATTGAGGAGGTTACATCTCCTGAGGCTTGGGGTCTTCCTCATAAGATGCTCGTCAAGTTGGTTGATTCTTTTGCCAATTGGTTGAAATGTGGTCAAGAAACTCTTCAACAAATAGGAAGTCTTCCTGAACCACCTTTGGCATTGATGCAGGTCAACCTTGATGAGAAAGAGAGGTTTAGAGACCTTAGGGCCCAAAAGAGTCTTAACACCATTAACCCAAGTTCAGAGGAAGTGAGGGCTTATTTCCGGAAGGAGGAAGTCCTAAGATACTCAATTCCTGATAGAGCATTCTCTTATACTGCAGCTGATGGGAAAAAATCTATTGTGGCACCTTTGAGAAGGTGTGGTGGTAAGCCAACATCCAAAGCCCGAGATCATTTTATGTTGAAACGCGATCGCCCTCCACATGTTACAATTCTCTGTCTTGTCAGAGATGCAGCTTCTAGGTTGCCGGGAAGTATTGGCACTAGAGCTGATGTCTGTACATTAATTCGAGATTCCCAATATATTGTTGAAGATGTTTCTGATGCACAAATTAACCAAGTAGTTAGTGGGGCTTTGGATAGATTGCATTATGAACGTGATCCTTGTGTACAATTTGATGGGGAAAGAAAATTGTGGGTTTATTTACACAGAGAAAGAGAAGAAGAAGATTTTGAGGATGATGGCACATCGTCCACAAAGAAGTGGAAGAGGCAGAAAAAAGATGCTGCAGACCAATCTGATCAAGGAGCTGTTACTGTTGCTTACCATGGGGGTGGGGAGCAAAGTGGATATGATTTGGGCAACGATCTCAATGTGGATCCACCAGCATGCATTGACGATGATAAGGGAGTGGAACTCATACCTAATGTGGATACACAATTGAATGCGGAAGACCATGTTGATGTCAATCATGCTTTAGAGGAAGGCAATACTTGTGAGGGTAACTCAATGGCTTGGGAGGATGCCCTTGATTTAAATCCTCCTCGTGAGGTATGCCAAGAAAACTCAACTAATGAAGATTATGACGATGAAGCCTTCGTAAGAGATAGGCCTGTTGATATACCAAGTGCAAGCATATTATGAAGAATCCTTCAGGTAGTTACTTGTGTCATTAACTCATTATAGCATTATTCCAGTATTCTGATTGTAATGTTCTTTGAATGTTTGGTTGCATGTCAAACTAGAGTATAGATTATTATCAAATATAAAATAGTCTGTTCATATTATTTTCCCTTAAAAAAAAGGTTGTAATAGCAATATGAATATTGATGCATGTGTCTCATACAAACACATACATGTATATGCAGGCTTTAGTACATCGGCATTCAAGGGTTCAGACATCCTGTTGTATCTGCGCTTGTACATAATAATGCAGTGCTGGCGCAGTTCCTTTGTACATTGATTTGATCGGGGAGATTGGAATAGAATGTGATCTTGTTGAAGATCATTACATTTGGTTAGGGTTAGCTGGATGTCTTTATGGGTTTATATCCCTCAATAATTCCTCTTGGGTCTTTACTCAATATCTAATGATCTAAATTCTCAAGTTAGCTTCTTGTTTGGTCCAATCAGGAGCGACACTTGTTGTATCGCTTCACAAAATTTCTTATTTTATCTTGTATATATGGTTCAATTATGTCATGATGTCAAGTACATCAAATAGGTTTTTTGCAGCCGAATAAGCGAGACAATATTAATCATCTCCGAATCAAATAGTGAATTGATGAAAGACAGAATAGCTTGACACTCATTGTTATCCACCATAATGACATTTTTCTGTTAAGGGCCGAGATCTTAGTTTAAAATTCTGAATAAAAACTGTTTCTTGCTAGAAAAGGATCCAAGAATAAATCTCAATCAACAAGAATCTGTGTATCTTTGTGAAGAAAGATGTAGGGTAGGTCGCCAGGTAGAGGATGCTATGCTGCTGCTGCTGCCTATGCATGGTGTTCCTATTTAGCAATTCATCTTAGTGATTTGGGATCGACTAGACATGTTCTTGCTTTGTCGAGTAGAGCGTAAAATCGGCAAACGATTTGGATCGCGGTATCCAAATTAGATTCCAAATGAATGTGGTTAACAACGATTAAATTTCCAAAAAGTAGTTTTTTAGATTTATGATTTTTACTATTTTATTCTTTCAAATTCAAAATTTATTGTACTAGTTTTTGACATCTAGCATTGGTCATTATATTGGTTTCGTTTTGGCACTTAATCAAGACAAAAGTAAGAAGACAAAGAAGAGTTTATATGATATATAAACTGTATTATTTTTTGCATTCTCTAAAATGATTTTATTTTCACCTTATTTAAGTGTCATGTATAATATGACAAGTCAAAGTTAATTCAACATTTTGTTCATTGATTTAACGCTAGAAAGAAATTAGGGCCAATATGATGTTTGGAACTAGATTTTGATTTCTCTTTAAATCTGAAGCACTAAAATGATAAAAAAACATAAATTTTAATAAACACTGAAAATTTAGTCGGTTAACGTAAATATTACAAGTGGTCATTTTAGTTATAATTATTTTTGTATGTCTTAATTCGGTAGTGTTTTAAAGAGATACTTTTACGAAGCGTCAGGTTAATGACTTTTTTTTGTATTATAAAAATATTAAATAATTCTAAAATTTTTGAGTAATATTATATATCTAAATTTTTTTATAAATTAAATTTAATTAAGTTAAATAATAAAATTTAAAATATTATTAATTATATTTAATTTTTGTTATGTTAAAGGAACTTAGTTAAACTTAAATAACAAAAAAAATTTAGATATATAACATTATTTAAAATAAACGGTTATATACCAGTGTTTGTGACGTTGTGTGCTGTAAAAATGGATCAAATCAGACAGCTCATTAAAAAGACAACCTTGACCTGGGACCCAGCTGCCGGTTTCGGAGCCGACCTTGGCGTCCACCAAAGAGAAGTTATTTCTAGTTATTATTAGTTTACTACTGCACGTGGCTGCTTGTACAAGCTCATTTCCGTGGGTTGGATTTGGCTTCTGACTCTTATTGCACCCAAAATATCATGCGGCTGTCAGTCACAGCTATAAAGTATGGATACTATGTTGAATTATTGTGTTTGTATGTCGGACACGATATTTATCAAGTCGTCTGATATACGTGTATTGCACCCAAAATATCATGCGGCTGTCGGTCACAGCTATGAAGTATGGATATTATGTTGAATTATTGTGTTTGTATGTTGGACACACGATATTTATCAAGTCGTCTGATATACGTGTTTGTCATGTTTACGTATATTTAAAGAGTAAAGTATCGTTTTTGTCTTTAACGTTTGGGATAAATTTTATTTGTGTCTCTAACGTTTAAATCGTCCTATTTGTATCCTTAACGTTTGTAAAAGGAATTCAATATTATCCTGCCCTCAATTATACATCATGAACGCTTTAGTTTGAATTTTAAAAATCTCTTCTTGATGATCCATTCCGAAAAATAGCTCATCAAAAGTTGAAACTAATTCCTACAACATTTACACAATTCACTTTTATAGGGACATAATTGAATCTAAACACAAATAGTAGATATAGTATTAAAATCGAACACATCCAAATGAGATTTAATTGAGAATAAATACATCCAAGTGAGAATAATTGAAAAATATGATCTGATTTGTTAATATAATTGACAGTAGGATAACATTGAATCACTTTTATAAATGTTAGGGATACAAATAAGACGATTTAAACATTAGAAACACAAATAGAACTTATCCCAAACGTTGGAAACAAAAACAATACTTTATTCTATATTTAAATATCATCACGTGTCACCTTATCCAATTTTATTTTTAATATATATTTTTGAATTAAATTTAGATATAATATATATTATTATTTATTAAACAAAAAATATTTTAAATACTTGATATAATTAAAATAAAATATTAAAAATAATTAAAAATTAATTTATATTTTAATTTTAATAAAATATCATTATAATTTATATAAAAAATACTTGATATTTTATATATATATATATATATAGACACTTGTCCCATGTCTTATAAAATTTTAGAATTTGCGTATCCATCATGTCGTAACTGTGTTAATGTTGGTGCATCATAATAGCGAATTTTCGCCTTTCTTACGTTGATGAAATGTTAAAAACTCCTCATGCCCCCGGTGATCCGTGCCCTGGTTTGGTACTAATGCTGTGTGTACTGTGTACTTTGCTTTGCTGAATATCCATACGCCGAAAAAAAATAAATAATTAATATTACTTTTGGAATGCAAGATCTAGTTTAGTACAAACACGCCAGAAACATATTACATACCTTACATATTCCTGCCTCTCCACAAGACTAACCACCCTTTTTCTTTATCCTCTATACTCCCCAGAGGAAAAAATAATAATAAATGAATATATATTATTTGTGGAATTACATCTCAACAAATATGCTATTTACAGAACTTGGACTCTCCTAGTTAATAGCAGTAAGAGGAAGTCTGGAGTCTCTAACTGATTGCGCGGCTTCGTATGCCCCAATTTGTTTAACATCTCCATTTGCTTGTTTTGGAGATCTTGCATCCCAAAATGACTTCAATAGTTCGTCAAACGATGGGGTTCTTAGTTCTTCTATGGATGAAACGCTTGGCAAGTTGAAAGGTCTCTTTCTTGGTGTTGAACAAGATGGTTCGTCCACCTGTTCGTCACAGGGTAATTAACACATTTAGAAAAATTTGTACGCAGTAACAAGTAAATGTTGTCACTGTACTGTTGGGAACTATAACATCACATATTATACGTTCTAATATACAAAAGTATGCATGGCAAGTTCAACTCTCTTACCGTGTATTCATTGAGCAGACATTTGCCTGAATTTTCGGTTATCTCTACAATTCTGTGGTAATGACCGCCCTTCAGTTCTCTTAGATCTCCATAGCATGGGACGATCATGGAGTTCAGGTTCTCACAAGCTTCATGATCAAGTTGCAACGAATCTGCAAGTGCGGTTTTAACTTATCAGTTGACATTTGCATATTGATCTATAAAGGGAATAAATCATGGTAACTGAGGTATGAGACTAAAATACTGACGATCAATCGATAAGTTAATATCCTTGTTAGCTGTGCCTGCATCTTCGAGTGTTGTTGATACAGCACTTGAGAATTGGGTTCGTAGACCTTGATTAGCTTCCATTCCTCGCCTAGCCAGAAAGTAATGGGGAAAAATAAAGCGTAACGTTAACAATATAGTTAATATATATTATTGTATTTTGATCATTTTGGTCTGAGTAGGGAAATCAAAGCCTACCTAATTATAGTATCCACTGAATCACCATTTCTCTTCTCCAAACTAACCAAGGACTCTTGAGCTTTTCTCCATTGTTGCGAACCTACTTTGGCCTTGTTGAGGCTGCAGTTGTATGTTCACCGTTAGACACAGTAAACAGAAGATAGATAACAAATGATTAGGAAAAATTAATGCATTGTTTATATACCAGGTTTGAAGAACCTCCACTAGGTGTTTCTTTCCAGATTCTACAGCAGAAGTATTCTCTTGGTAGTTTGATTCTGATTTTTCCATGTGAACTCTCCATTCTGCCTTGACAGATGAAGTGGAATCCTGCATGGTTAATGTTTCTTGCCGCAGCTGACTGGTTTTACTGTTTGCACTATCGCGAAGATCATTAACCGCCATTTGAACCTAGGAAAAATAAGAATAGGATGTTATCTTCAAGTGTTTGTGGGAGACTCTATAAGCCAAACTTGAAAATTCACATGTTCAGAAGCAATAGCTACCAGTTTTTTCTTTCTAGCATTTGAGGTTGCAAGCATTTCTGCCACTTTCTCCAATAGTTGTTTTTCCTCAAAGGCAGCGCACTCCTACATTCAGTTAAGAATGAGAACGACCGAAGTTAAAAGATGAGACAAATTTGTGTTCTCTTCTTAAAAGTAATATCCAATCATGATTTGTGTAATTATGAGAAAATGCATAGTTGGTCACCTCAAACTTCTTTTCAAGCTCACATAATTTTTTATCATTATCAACTTGTGCTTCCTCCACTATTTGGGTCAGACTGGATGCATGCTTGTCTAAAGTTTCAAAGAAGTTCACCGTTATTTTAGACACTGCACGATTAGTCTCAACTGCTCTAGCATGTGCCTGCATGCAACAGCAGAAAATTGAGCATCCTCAAAAATCAGAATGTCCAACTCAAAAGTGTGAACAACCCAAAAATCGCATACCTCCCGTTGTTGATTAGCATACGCAGTTAAATTGGCTTCTTGCTTGTGGAGACTACTTTGAAGATCGTTTAGTAGCGAATCAGCTTCTAAGGCAATTCCTTTAAAAAGCTGCAGCACAGAAATCAAGTTAAACATAGCAATAAAATCTGACTTTAGGTAGAATCAACTTTAACGGGTGAATAATAAAGCGCTTACATCCTCCAAGGCAGAAGAATGCTTTGCTACTTCAGATTTCAAGTCTTCATAAGTTAACTGGTTATTTCCTTTAAGCTCCTCAGCCAAATCATCCAAAGCTTTAATGCCAGTGCCATACATGTTTTTCACCTTTGCTACCCTTATTCTAAGGTCTTCGGTAGCCTTCAAAAGCATACCAAAACGAAGTAAGTAAATCCGGAAAATTCTAGTTTTCTAACAAAGGTTTGTTTAAACTTTAAACCTACCGTTGCCTTTGTTGATACAAAAGACTGCATATCTTCCTCCATATCCTTTAGTTGCTTCTCTTGATGCATTACAGATTCTGACACTGTCTTGTGCAACACCTCAAGCTGTTGAGCTAACTGAGACTGGAATTTTTGGATGAGTATTCTATTTCCTTCTTCAATTTTATCCTTCCGCTCTATTGTTGGAAAAGAAAATTTATCGGTAAATATGTCCCTCATGTCAGTGGTATGTATTTTATTCAATCCATGCCCAGAAAAGGAAAAAAAGAAAAGAAACTCTAGAGAATAATACTAACCAATTTTGGAAAATAGGTTTGTCACATCTGATGCAGCATTCTCAAGCTCAGCTCGTAGGTCAATTGCACGTTCCACAAGTGCCTTCTCTGAAAACATAAGAAAAGAATTGATAAAAAGATATAAAATGTAAGCATCTACTCATGCAAAATACTGAAGTAGATTGCATTGGCATAAGATGGTATTCAACCAACTTGAAAATTTAACAATACTAGAGGAAATTACACAAACGTAAGATTATAATTCACTAACCTGATTTTAAGAGATTTGATATCAGATATTCCTTTTCCTTAATTTTTGCATTTGCTTGTTTATGCCTTTCCTCGAGATCAAACAAGGACTGCTGAGTTTCTTCTAGACTTTTCTGAGAATACAGACACCAGAAGTAAGTTTAATTTGTGAACATATCAGCCGTTCAACACAAAAGAACGGAGGAGTTATGCATGACCGAATTTACCTCAGTTCTTTCAAGTTTGTCACTTAATTCAGCAGTCAAAAGTTGCTGAGAATGGTAGAGTTCTTGAAGCTCCACTAGTTGCTAATCACAAATCAGGGCACATCGTTATTTTAACTGCTAACTCAATAGTTATAAATGGAATAATCAATGACGGAGTACACACCTTATCTTTGGACTCTGCCTCTTGTTCCATGCGTTCTATCTTTTCAGCCATGGCCTATGGAACATAGATTAGGGATTAGCAATGCTGCCAAAGATATCACAGTATTTCCAATTCAAATTGACATTAGAACACTCAAAGGAAACCTTCTTCTCTGCTTCTTCGTGAATATATCGATCACGTGGTATATAGATTCCATTCTTCTCTCTAGCAGCATATACCTCTGCGTAACATAAATAAAAAATCTTTTAAAGGGAAAAAACATCGAGGAAGATAAGTTTAACAATCTGAAAAGTGTAAACAGTAAACAACCTTGCTTCAGTCTGTCAATCTCGGAATACAAATCCTTTATCATTGCAGATTTCATCATTTTCTGATTAACCTGACAAAATAACCAACGCCAAATTGTTATATATGGTTTACTGTTGAAAACATCGAACTGATTCGTTGAAAGATCAAAATGTTAACCGGAAAGAAGGAGCAACTAAAAAAGTCACCTCTGGTTTGTTCTTTATATTCTTGGCACGATGTGCATAATCCAAGGTACTAAGGGTTTCTTCAAGACAGTGAATGGAAGGCGATATTGTGGCAATAATGCATGTCTTGGTTTTACCACCCAAGGAATCCCTCAACAATCTGGTTAATTTGCTATCCCTGATAAAATAAAAGAAAGAAGGCCTGATTTAAAAGTAACCAAAATAATATGAATGACAATCGACTATATTAGTTGCAGCTGCTCATACCTATATGGAACGTGACCTGAGTGCTCAACAAGGGCGTTAATCACTCGACCTAGTGTAAGTAGACTTTTATTTATCTCCCCAGCCTCCCTTGCTCTACCCTGCAAGTATTGTTTTTCTTAGTGGAAGTTCAAAAGCTGTGAAATTTTGTTCTGTTCAGACACTATAGAACAAGGCAGAGTCAATGCAGCAGATTAACACAATTTCTTAGAACACCAACAAAACTAATAAATAATGACAAAACTTATGCGAAAACAAACAGGATATCACGTAGCCACATGTTCCCACCCAAATCAGGCATAATCATATAATACCTCTCTTGCACCAGAACGAGAGATATTCTCAGAGCCTGCAAGGTCCACAAGATTGAGCTTTCCCCATTTAATCATTTCTTCACCCTCCGGGGTACACTCCTTAATATGAATTGTGATTGAAAAAATGGAATGAGAACGGCTACTTTGTTTGTTAAGAAGAGTCTCAGCAGTACGCCTTTTTGCTGAACCTTTTTCCAATATCTTGTAAATTTCATTTGCAGTGCAAACAATCTCTTCCTCTAATCCTCTAACAAAAACACCCCCTTTCCCATCCTCCATTAGAGCGATAGGTTTTTTAGACTTATCATCTACAAATTTTACAGTCTCCTCAGGGGCCAAAAGATCCGTTATTTCCTCATTGTAAAGCTCTAAGAACGTTACTTTCATATTGTACTCTGCATTCTGAGCCTCCAATATATCGAAAATCTGTTTCACAGCTCTGGGGATGACGCCAGCATCACTCGGAAATTCGCCATTCTGCACGGTGAAGAGCACAGAAGGAGAAATGGATTTCAATACAAAACAACTGAGCAGACATAAAAAGCAGTTAAAACAGGGGAATATTGAATAACCTTCTTTCTAGCTCCTCCTTCCATTGTGTATGTCTTCCCCGTTCCCGTTTGACCATATGCAAAAATTGTGCAGTTATAACCCTCAAGTACTTCATACACAATAGGAGACACAGCCTGGTCATACAGTTCCTTCTGCTGAGAGGCAGGGCCAAACACCTATACTCCAAAGTAAACCAAATTCAAAATAACTGCAATTGCTGTTTAAATTACAGAAAGAAAGGGAAAATAAATATTTAGAAGTTCTTTACTACCATGATCACGACCGATAAGACATACGTTATTTCAAAATGCCAATGTGAAAGGGCTTTCAAATCCAATTGATGAATGTTATTTTCTTCTAGAATTCTAAATTGAACCTCCACAAGTATTCTTATTCACTTTACTAGAAGATTCTCCACAAGATCACATATGTGCAATACAATTCGTGCACTTGAATAAATTGCAAGAAGGCACAACACCTTGTCAAATGCGAAGGTTTTATCGATCTGTTTGTTGGCTATATTCTGCACAGCGGAAACCTCCCTTCTACCTTCATTGCAGGAAATCACAACAGGCGTATTCACCCTCATTTCATCTTCGTTCAACGGCCTGCAACAAACAAAACGAAAACAATCACATAACAATCCAGAGTTGCAAAAACAAGCTGAATCAGCTTAGCAGCGAGTGAGAGTCACCTGCATCGAAGGAGAACCTGCACATTGACGCCTTTGTCCTTGTCGTTCTTATTGAAAATGGTTGAATTGGAATCCACAGATCGCAGATCTCGCACTGCCTTGTCGCTGGAGCGAGGCGTGGATGGAGATATGGACACGAGTCCTCCTCCTCTTCTCTGCTGTGCATCCATGATCGGCGACGGAAGAGTGTGGAATGTGGATAGAGAATGAGGAAGAATCGGAATTGAACCGATAAAATGAGAAGCTTACAGTAAGAAGAGAACAAAGGAAGAAAAAAGTGCCGGCCTTCAAATGGAATTTCACGTGAGAATTCAGAAACCAGAAATCTTAGAGTCAAAGACTCTTTACACTATGCAACACAATATAATACAATCCGATATTGCTTAAGATAATAATTTCCGTCGATTTATAAATAATAATTAAATATATTATGATTATGTAGTTAGTTGTCTTGATAGAGAGAGCGTGTGAGTGTGAGTGTCTTTTTTCGGGAGCTGGAAGAGAAAAGGTGCGTGTGACTGTGAGCGATCCAATTTTGGGTACTGACAGAGATAAACCAAATAAGTTACAAATTTCCGAACTCAAATAGAAAGCCGTTACGGCAATTCACGAGCAAAAATGGGCCCGGATAACGGCGTCCAAATGCCACCTTTCTACTTTCTCCTTTCATTCGACCGTTATAAACAACATAAGGTTAGCTTCCGTCAGTAACTTAAAAAACCCATCTTTTATTTTGTTTGAAAAATTTTGAAACCTTCCTTTTTAGTAAGGTAAAAATTCACATACACTTGTCTTTATATAAAATCTGATAATTTAAAATTATTAAATAATTTAATTAATTTGATTAAATTATTATCTAAAAATTTTTTACTATCGTGCTAAATGTATACAGTAGTATAGGATCCTCAAAAGAATAATAAACAAATAAATAAGAGTATAAAGGTGAGAGTTCCTATTTATTATCAACGAGGAAGAAAGGTGGTTTCAATTAGCATATGACCAAGGACCCACTGCAAATTCTGCTGGTTTAATTTAAACAAAATATTTTGGTCCGGGGACCTTGTCTACTCTTTGACTTTTGAGTTGATGTTTTAGAAGTGGAGTGATTTGCCTCTGATTTTTTATTACGAGTGTTGATGGGAAATATATCATGCACTATTTAAATATCTCCTGCTAGGTTCTAGCAAGCAAATCACATTTTTCAGGTGCTATCTGTTTTAATATTTAGACTTTATATATTAGTATTCCAGATTGCTGCAATTTTTGTTTTTCAAATAAAAAAGTTCAAAGTACATCTAACGGTCTAACCTGAGATTCATTTGGAATTGACAAGGTACATGATTAGGAGATCTAATAGTGGATGGTTTTGATAATGCATCTTGAAAAGATACATAACGTTTTTTAAAATTAATTTTTTAGTATATTAATAAGGTTTTTTATATTTTATTTTATTTTATTTTACAAAATAGAGTTATTGCAACTTAAAAAAAAAAATAGCAGTAGTCACCCTAACCCTGTTTAGATCATGTTTATTTGTGGATACATAATAAAAGTAAGCAAAGTTGGTACCTGAATGGAACGGAAAATAATAAATAGAGTGATTTTTACGATTGAATATGATTTAGATATATAAAGAATGAAGAAAGAGGAGGAGTATTGATAAGGAAAGAAGTAGAAGTTTGGTGGTTCAGAAAAGGAAGGCAAGGCAAGGCAAGGTAGGGTATTTAGCATGGTGGTATAAGGTACCCCACCTTGATAATGATAAAGAATAAGGCACATGCTAGCCACTTGGTTCTTATGATTGTTATTACGACTCCTTTTTCTTCATTTTTATCTTTCTTATGTATAATTCTACAAACCTTGTAGTTTTGATGCATGGCAGAATCCTATGACCATAAATAGGCTATATGAAACTTACACCGGATTTAAATTTAGTTAGTTATTAGTTTATTTGATATTTGATTGATTTGCTTTCTACATCTACTCATCTAACACCTTTTTGCTTTCTTTAACACTCCATACCATATATTATTTGATGTTGTTACTTACGTCTTTGTTGGTACGCCCATCGTCTTCTACCCAAATATTAATTTTTCTAACGAAAAAAAAATTACAAAACTTTTTAAAGCAGGGACATGAAGTTTAAACTTGAAAGGAACTCTACTAAGTACTAAGATAACAAGGAATCTATCTGATTCTTGTTACTACCTCAGCCAAAACAAATAGATAACACAATAACGAAGCAAACGCTGCTAAGTGCAACAGCTATGAAATTTCCACTTCGGTTGCAATTAACTTGGCAATTAAGTGCAAGTTACGGTTAGATAGTTCCTTATATTGGACCATATATAATTCATATTTATATGCGTTATATTTTATTATAATTGTTAGAATATAATTAGGATTAATTAATATTATTTAGTATACTGAATATTTATTATTACGATTCTCTTAATACTTATAAATACTTTTTTATATTGTATCATTTTAGACAACTTGAATATATTGAATAATATACCATTCTTTTTAGTCTCTTATTTCTAACAATAATACTATAATCAAGAACGATAAGGTCGTGCCATTGACACTATTCCGTTCTGTAGTGATATGTTCGTGGGAATATTTATATACATTGAAAATTAACTGCATCGATGTACAATTTGGTTGTGGTCGTGAGAAATCATTGAAAACTAACATTGAAGCAATCCATATTGGGCTTTTTGTTGATGTTTTAATATTTGTGATACAATATATATAAAGATAACAAATATCAAATGAAAATTATTATTTCTGTGTGTTCAATTACACTTATTTTTATATGTTTATATAATTATATCGCTCATATATTTATATCAAATGGGAGCTTTAGTCATGAGATCAGACATAACTTGGGAGATTAATTACAAAAATGTGTGCATTCAAAGTTATTGTGTTTTTTTAGTGTGTGGTTTTTTTTATATTTTATGTAAAAATAATTTGTCATACAATTATTTATCTCAAAAATTTAAATTAATAAAAAAATAATATAAATAATTATATCTAATGGAACTGCTTGAACTTCAAAAGGGAGGGTTGAATCAAGTTAATTCAGAACTAAAATTCTTGAGCTCTGTTTTTACGGAAAATAAATATGCAGGAGATTTTTTTGTTTTGTCTTATATGCAAAACTGAAATAGAAAAGAAAAGAAGATAAACATGCTAACATGTATCTAGTTTAGATTCTAAATGCCATGAATCCTACGTCCAGTCTCTACCACAACTATGGTAGAATTTTCACTGTGATTAACTGACTACAATCACCAATACTATTGAATTACAACATAATTCAACTAGTATTTACCACTAAGCTTTTTTCACCAAAATTCAACTTTTCAAGTGCTGTCCCAACTTGGAAGGAAAACCTAAACAGATTCAAAAACACCAAATGTTATCCCAACTTGGTAAGGAAAACTAAACCTTAGTTCAATAAAATCAAATTACACAGGAATATTTCTTTGGTTTTTTCATGCTTCTCTCTTGCCTCTTCTCTCATGACTTTTTCAACTCACATTCATAAACCTTTTTCTCAAACACTGAAAGATGACATTAAATAGTCATAGCAAAGAAAATCTGAAATGAAGCCCAAATTGAAAGAAAATGATTTCAACTCAAGTGTTTTGAGATGATACTCTTGTATCACTCTATTTTCCTTGTGAGGCCTCCTTTATAGAATCAGCTTGCTCTACCACTTTGTTCTTCCTTGCCGCTTCCAATTTCTCATACCATCAGTGACAGACCCAGAAAATTTTAAGAGTGTGAGTAAAAATATATATATTTTAAAATAAATTTTGTTAAAAATTTCTAATTATATTAAAAATATAATAGAGATACAAAAATTAAAAAGAGTTAGTGAACATTTTCATGCTTAAACTATTATTCATTATATATAATTTATAAAAAGAATATTTTTTATTTTTAAATTTAAACTTAAAATATTTTAATTAAATTATAAATAATTTGCCATTCTAACTAATTTTATTTTTATTTATTTTCATATATATTTAATAATAAAAAATTGAATCAATTAACATGTTAGCGCCTATTAATACACTAGCATTTATAATTTGAAACTATAATTGTATATTAATACCATAAAAAATAAACCGATATATGAAAAATATGTTTATATCAAATAATAAAAATTTAATTTACATTTTTTCTCTCTTTTTTTTAAATAATTAATTTTTTATACATTTTTTAAATTAACTTTAATATACTGTTAGGTTAAAGAATTTATGCATCTATTTAATTATGTGTTATAATTAAAAAATAAAATATCTTTTACATTCATCACATAATTAATTATCTAAAATAATAAATATAATCAAATGACAATGTAAAAAAAATACATATTTTAATATATTAAAATTAACTTCTATGCTTTTAAGTTTTAAATAATTATTCTACTACTTCCTATAATTTTTAAATATTAATTACCTCACATTCAATTAGAAAGTTTATTTATTATAATATTTATGACATAAAATACTTTTTAATTTAAAATAGTTATTACCAACAAAATTATTTAAGAGATAAAATTAAAAAATATTATATAATTTTAAAATAAAGAATGTTAATTAATAGATAAATACTATTTTATCTTATCTTGACTATTTTTTTAAGACAAAAACTATTGATAATTTTACTTATATTTAAAAAACTGAGATTTAGTTTGATAATTAATTAGTTAATTAAATTTTAAAAATTATATTATCACTGTTTATTAATTTTTTTAAATTGTATTTATTTATTTTTAATTTTGATATTAAATCAAATTTAACAAAATCACTATTGTTACACGTTAAATTTAATAAAAAAATTATTTTTAACATGAATTTTAAAATAAAATTTTGTAGATTTTTGTGGAAAAAAATATGATTACATTAGAATAAATATATTGATTTATATAAGATTATTTTTTTTCTTATATTTAGTGGGGCAACTTTTCCCCCTCCTTTAAGTCTGGGTCTGTCCCTCCGTACCATCAACCTGTTGGAGCTGTCTCCTATAACATGTAATCCTTTTTCTATCCTGCTCCATTAATGATGTATGTTGGAGGGTCTGATTCACCAATTTCTGATGTCTTTGGAGTTGTAGTATTTCTTGGCATGCAACGTATTTTCATATTTGAGTCATTCTAATTGCTGTCCATAGTTCTACGTTTTTGTTTTGCTCTTCCAAACTTTACTTGTGATCTTCTGCATTTTGATTTGTTAATGTTCTTGGTGTAGTGGAATTGTCTTATGTCTTGTTACTTTGCTAGAGTCACAACTGTCATTGCTATGTTGTTGGTTCCTTTTTGTTCCAGCTATTCTCCTTTTTCCATGATAAAGACAAATGTCCATTTTTTACTTTGCAAGTGTATATCCTTCTATTTTTGCTGAGGATTTAGATCCTCTAAAGTTTGAATTTCACTTTAGAGAGTAAAGTGTGATCTCTCACTATTGATTTCATAGGTGGGACCAAGAATAAATATAAAAGAGGGGCACGGATTCGGTAAGCCGGCCTCTTTTGAGCACCGAAATGCCAAAAGCTTATTTGGCTTATTGGTGCGTATTTTCAATAGGAAGCCATTAGATCTTTTATATTTTTATAGTTCTAACGGTGAAGATCATCCTAAATATAGTTTGATATATAATTGATTATTTAATACCTTTTTGGCTTTTTGCAGCTTTTGTGTCGGTGGGTTACTTTAAAAATATTTTTTTATGGTTATTGTTGTTATATCAGAAATATATGTGGGTTTATATTAAAAAATTAAGAATATGTAAGATTAAATTAATTAGAGTTAAACATTTTCTATTATGTTAAGTGCCACCTTCAACTCCTTCAACAGCGAAGCCAAACCGTCTATTCCTTAATGCTTCCTTAACACTCTCCAACATCTCATTCGCTGCAAGAACTATTCTCACAAACCTTTAACAGCCTCACTCATCTTCTAACCTCTGCCACAACCTCACACCTCGGCATCAACCATCTAGTCAGAAATGAGATTGAGGACTCCGACGTGGTTGTCGGAGAAAAGCTAGGACTGGAAAACGACGCTATTGGCGAGTACACGCACCACTGCAGTAGGAGTTCTTGCCAGATGTGGAGGAGGGAGCGTGTCGGAGAAGACGGTGCCGAAATCGCCATGGGAGGGCACCGGAGAAGACGGTGTTGAAGCCGCCATGGCCGAATGGAGAGAAGTAGTTGGTGGCGCGACGAAAGAGTGAGTAAGAGAGGTGGTGGAGAGGTTTGTTGTCGTCGCCGGCGGTTAAGATAATAGAAGAGGTGGTGTGCTTACGACGGCGGAGGAAGAGAACGAGAAAGAAGAGAGAAGTGGCGGTGATAATGATAAGAGGGAGAAGAATACTGTGGTAGTGGTGGTGAGAGAGGGATATTTGGTGTTAGTTTTTGGAAGTTCAACATGAAAAATAAGGGTGGAGAAAGTCAAAAGACATGGATGACCGACGAGGATGTTCTAAGTTAATGATGGAAGAGACATCGTGATTAAAGTGAATAAAATAAAAAGAAAAAAGATAAAAAAAAATATGAAAACATCCCCCTCTTAAAAAACGAATCTGAGAAGCAAATGGAACGGTCCACGGTGAAGACTCTGGTGTGGCCACCGATGTAATAGAGCTCGCCGTCGGTAGTACGTGGGAGGATCTTGCCCCGTAGTTGCAGAGAAGCTTAATCGCACGGCCGAGACTCGTTTTCATGGCTTGCTACTCAGTTAATTGGGAAACAGAAGAAGTTTAGAAGATTCTAAAAACAGAAAACTGAAGAATAAGAGAGGCAGAGGAAAGGTTTGGTTGTTGTTGGCGGTGGAGATAATAGAAGGAACAACTTGCCATGGCGGAAGAAGGAGAGGAAGAGAACCAGGAGGATAAGGGAGCAGCGGTAATAATAATTAATGATCCAACTAATTTTAACAATTAAACTAAATATATTCATTTAAAAAATTAGTAAATAACTCCTCTATTTTTTAAGTAATTGCAAAAGAGACTCCACTAAAATGAATATTTTTATTTTGGCCTTCTTTGACTGATCGGTGCGCCAAACAGATTTTTGGCGTTTCGGTGCACTATAATAAGTTGTGTACCGAATTCGTGCCCATAAAAGAAAAATTATTCAAGAGTAGAAGATCACATTTACTCTCTAAAATGAAAGAAGATCCAAACCCTTTTGAGGAACGGTGCTTTGTTAAGTGCAATGGGTATGTGCATTTACTTGACACATTAAAGAAACAAACAAGCAGCATTGTTTTGCTGTGAGATGAGTAATGGACTGCATTATTAAAACACACATTAAATCATAATTAAATTTTTAACTCAAATAATATTTGTCATTATATATTAGTCCAAAATTAAATTTAATTTAACAATATCTTTAATATTTTTTCTCAAGTAAAAATTTTATTTTAAATTTGTTTAATTTTTATAGAGATTTTATTTTCTTCTTTTATTTGTCTAATAAAATGAGACAATATAAATAGTTATATATTTATATCTTTATTATGAATAATAAAATTATAAAAAATAAAAAAATAAAATATGAATATATATATATATATATAGAATATTATTACGAAATATTAGAATAAATAAGGATAAGATAAGAATAAATAAGAATAAGATAAAAATTTAATAATGAATTGTGAAGAATGATATCTTTAGCATGTTCTAATATGAAAAAAAGAATAGTATCACCGCCCCATCACCCCTAAGAACGGGAGTCCAACCTAGCTAATTACCAAAGTTACAATATAAATATAAATTTATCTATCTTTGAATACTTTTGCTTGGGACATACTCTATGTCTATGCTTCTGCAAAGATGACCACCTTCTCTGACATTTTCACATGATATGACGAGGTTCTCAATCTGATTCTTTCCAATTCAGAAATATGTTCTTTGGCCTCCACACGTACACTTCCAAATTACGCAATGTTGTTCAAGAAGGAAATCAAACGTTACTAATACTCCCACTACAAGGCTTAATGCTTTTATCTAGTATATATATGCTGTTAAAAAAATGTAATTTTTTATTCATGTAAAATTATATGCCCTAATGAAGCCTAAATATGTGTTTGGTAACTAAACATATTTATACATTTTAGTTTTAGTCACTAAATAATAAAAAAAAGTTAGTCTAGTTTTTTTTCTTGGACTTGAAAAACTTGCTCTAGGTTATGGATACTGGATAGCACTTAATCTCCATATCTGTTATGTTCTTTTTTTGTTTTTGGGTAAAGATTCTGCTATGTTCTTAATTTTTGGGCCTTGCTGTTAATGTTTTTCCCTTGGACGCTTTTGAAGCCCAGAAGTGAACCAATGGTGTCCAATAAAAAAAGTTAAAAACTATACAAATACTTTGACAAAATCGTTGACAAACATACAAAATCCCCTTAGTCCAAAAAAAAAAAAAAAAACATACAAAATCCCCCTAAAATAAATAAACAAGATAAATAATCCCCTAATGGTTATTCACAAAAATATGATTACGCAATTGTGTTAAACAGATTAGTCAAACGTATTAAATTATTTTAAAATTTTCAATTATCATTAACATATTTTTTATATAAATGGTCTCCTATTCATACCCTATACCAGAGTGATGGAATAGTCCCTACTCCTTAGATTGGTGTATTAGTACCATAGTAATAATTATTTATTCCGCAATGCAATTTCTTTTCTCAAAACTAAAAGGATACTATTTAATTAGGGTACTCGGGGTGAGTAACAAGTTGTTGATTTAAGGGTACTTGTTTATTATTTTATACGTAAAAGGAATACGAATTTAACTACTCATTCCAGATGCAATACAAGTCTGAGAATAACAACTCCCTTCTCAAATGACTTCTTTGCAGAGAAAAGATATTTCATCAGAAAAATAATAAATGGGGTTAGGTTGATTGAGATTTGAGACTCTTTGCCTTGCAAGACTTAAAATCTCATATAAGGATTGGCGTCCAATCCCAACCAAGTCTCCGTGACAAATGAAATCATTAACCGCTGCTTTCTTTGACCCTTCTTATACACTTTTTGGTTCAATTTTTCATTTTTTTCTTTTTTAATTTACAAAAATTTAGGGGGTAAGCACCAGTATTCTACCGGGATTAGGAAAGATATAAAGTAATTAACATTTTTTTTCTTATTTTTTAACTTGCATTAAAATCAAATTAACCAATTCTTCACCTTTCTATCACTAAAAGTGTTATGCCTCAACATTATATATAAAAACTCATGCAATTGCTTTGGTGTAAATTAATAGTAAAAAATTATTAAATATTAATTTAATTAAATATATTAAATTATTTTATAATTTTTAATTATTAAGTTTATACGAATACAATTGCATATCAGACATCAGTTTCCATTTTATAATATGTTTTAACTTGTTTTGTGTAGGTTAGTTATACGTAAATAATCTGTTTAGATTTTAGTTATTTTAATTTAGAATGAAGAGGTTTAGGATATGATAGATTAGAAATTTAGACGATGATGCAATTTTTAGGTTCATTTAAGAAGTTTTAAAAGTAATTTTTTTTTGAGTTTTTGACTTATGAAAAGTAGTAGTATTAATATTTAGTGCAATTTTTAAAATCAAATTGCAGTCTAAAAAGTTATTTAAGAATTTATAGAAAAATTAAAAAAAATGACTTCTCTCGTAATAAATTTTTTTATTATTTTTTTTAAAATAAACACTTTTAAAATTAAAAGTCTAAATATATAATAATTTATTTATAAACTATTTTTAATATAATTTATTTATTATTTAACTTTTGATGAAGATAAGATGACCATTAGATAAAGAATAGAAAAAAAAGGTTGAAAATATGAAACTAAGAAAAAGGTTTAAGAGAATAAATGAATAACGGTTGGAATTTGAGAATAGGAGAAGACTAAATTTAATTAGATTAACTAATAATCAAAATAATAAAAAGATAAAATGGATTTAGAATTTTAAATAATTGGACTTAGTTTATTTATAGTGAAATTATTTAAAATTTAAAATAGAACATATTATATATGTATATATTTTTTTGTTTAAAAAAATAAATTGAGAGTGGGGGCAAGTGCCCCCAATGATTCCATGTAGGTCCGTGCCTGGTTATTATACATTGACAAGTTTGTTTAATCAATGTTACCTACTAAAAGCATTTAGTTTGCATGATTGCAACTGGTGGTATTTGGATCAACTTGTATGTATTTTAATTACAATATTTCAAAGGATATCAACCCAGTAGATATATCTTGATCTGTTCCTTTCAATAATCTCTTTCGAAATTCTTATATGAAAAAATCAACCTAATAATATAGATGGACCAAATTTGAAAAATGTAACAAATATTAAATGAAATTGGTTGCGCATGAGGTGACCTGAGTGGTCAAAGATATTTTCCAATGCAAGGCGCCAGAATAATATTCGTTGACCAAAAAAACAAAATAAAATTCAACACTGATGATTTATGATTGTGTTTGAGATTGGAGAAAATGAATGAAGGATTGGGTTTCCTCTATTTAAGCATGTCTAAGTTGTGTACTATAATCATATTAATTAATTAACACCTTCTGAATCTAAGCACAAATGGAACTTCCAAGTATTTGCAAGCTTTGCTTTGCAATCTTCATCCTAAACGCTTCATTGTTGTTCCTCGCAGCAGCAGCAACACCACCCTCGGACTCAAACTTGTTCCGAGAATACATTGGAGCTGAGTTCAACAATGTCAAATTCTCAGATGTTCCTGTTAACTCCAACGTTGACTTCCACTTCATTCTCTCCTTTGCCATTGACTACGATACTTCATCTTCTACTTCTCCAACCAATGGAAAATTCAACATCTTCTGGGACAAACAGAATCTTAGCCCTTCCCAAGTATCTTCCATCAAGTCCGAGAACTCCAATGTCAAGGTGCGTTACTAACCACTTTAGGGGTTACGAACTTACTTATTTAACATTTATTAATTGTTACAATAATTATAACAATTAATGACTAGTAATCAAATTTTGACTATTTTTGGTTAATTTTTTTTTGTTACCAAACATTTCTGTAATATTTAATAGGTAGCACTTAGTCTCGGCGGCGACAGTGTTAACGGCGAATCTGCTTACTTCAATCCATCTTCGGTGGATTCATGGGTTTCCAACGCAGTTTCTTCGCTCACAAGCATAATCAAGGAGTACAACTTAGATGGAATCGACATCGACTACGAGCACTTCAAATCAGACCCTGATACCTTTGCTGAATGCATTGGAAAGTTGATCAAAACTCTCAAGGAAAATGGGGTGATCAAATTCGCTTCTATAGCTCCGTTTGACGACGAAGTTGTCCAGAATCACTACATGACACTGTGGAAGAGTTATGGAAGCCTGATAGATTATGTGAACTTTCAGTTCTATGCATATGACAAAGGAACCACAGTGGATGAGTTCATAGGGTACTTCAACACACAGAGTTCAAACTATAATGGTGGGAAGGTGTTGGTGAGTTTTATCAGTGATGGGAGTGGAGGGTTGTCACCAGATGGTGGATTCTTCACTGCATGTAGCACTCTCAAGAGCCAGCAGAAACTTCATGGTATCTTTGTCTGGTCTGCTGATGATTCTAAGGCTAATGGATTCAAATATGAGAAGCAATCACAAGCACTTTTGGCTATTCCTCATTAGATTTTATGTATATATGTCTTCATTGTATTACTATATACTTTCTATGTATGTATTTGTTTCCAGAGTACTATTTTAATAAAATGGTATTTTAATTTCTATACTTTTTTTCACAAAATTGTCAACCTATTGTGTACATTCATGACAATTTGACAAAGAAAGCATTTAGAGTAACACTGGTGCTTAATTTCAAGAAGTGGAAGGCCAAAATCTTATCTCAAACACTGTTATAATATTGGTGGAGCACTCTGCTGCTTAATGCTCTGCTGTGGCTGGAAAGAAAACCATTGGAATTCATACAAAATCCACTTGTTATTACATTGTATAGATGCTTAATGATTATTATTCCCTTGCCGTGCAAATGGATTAAATAGTATTTTATCCTATAAATGATAAAGAGGATCAAATTTTATTTTATTATTTACAAAGATAAGTAGTACATATTCATAGGAACATATGTGATAGAATAGAACATGAGTCTTATTTAACAGCACATAAGTATATGATATAGAGTAGAGTAGCTTGAGATAGAAATTGTTGCATGATCATGCATTATTCATTGGTTATTATAGTAATTATGGTAATGGATGGAGACACCAGCGCCTCTTCTTTTCTTGAGAATATCCATGCCTCCAAGAAAGAACACAATTGGAGAGAGAGTACCCCAGTCCTCATTCTCCGCACTGTACCCAGCAAACAGCTTCCTTCTCGGATAAAACTCTCCCACTAGCTTGTTGTATTGCAGCAACAATGTTTTTGGATCCAACACTGGAGATTCCTCATTTTGGAACTGGTAATCTACCCAGTCAATCAGAATTGGACATGTCTTGTACAAGGGGAAGTAGAAGTCCTTGTTGAGACCAGAGGATGGTGAAATTGAAGCCACACTAATCACACCACCATCCTTTAAGTTCTTCATAACCTGCCCAAAATAGTGATGATATATTTATTATTCATCAATAATTATGTTTAAATAATACTACTCTAACTCTAACCTGGGCAATGCAGTCGACAAAAACATCGGGTGTGGCATTGATGTGGTCGTATAAGACATCAATGCCATCAATTTGGAGGTCAGAGTGATCATTATGGATGATGTTGGTGATTGATTGAGTTGCATTGGTGATCCATGAGTTGTTGTCAAGAGGGCTGAAGGGGAATATGGTGCCTTTGTTTCCAATGCAAATGAAGACTTTGACATTGACATCAGGATGGTCCTTCTTGAACTGAGAGATTGCTGAGGCAGTGACCTTTGTTAGGTCCCAAGTGGGTCTGAACACCCCATTGGTTGGGACACCCTCTTCGTCATAGTCTATGGCGTATGTCAGGGCAATTTGGAACTCCTTCAGGAACTTACTCGATACAAATACTTGTAAGAATGAATCATCAAATGTGTATTGCCTAAAGATGGATAATGCCATTGAATTGCAATTTCGGGTAAGATGGTTAATAATGTTGATCTTATTGTGTGATCAACATGGTGGCTTTATATATACTTGTTCTTAATTAGATAGGTTAGTTTATGAATGGTTGAAATGCAAGGTATGTATGGAGTTACCGTAAAATCAAATCAAGTTATTTCACCAACTCCCTAATCCTAAGAAGAACAAAGATTTTGTAGTTGATCCTTCTCATTGGATAGCTATGGATATCATCCCGGATTTTGTCAAGCTAAGATTCATCACTTGAGATTGAAGGTCATCAAATATATCTGAAAACATTGTTTAAACATGTTTTATTGTCACGTGCTTGCATCTAAACTCAATGGACACCACTTCATACTCATGTATGAATACTTGAAGGAGTTTTCATTAACTTGACGTTGAAAATTATCTGCAATAATAATATTTAAGTAACATGATTCATTGATTCTAATATCACATTTTTGGGTCTATAGCCATCAACAACATTTTTTTTGGGCCTTTTAACCATCAGCAAGTTCAAAAGGGCATTCGTTCTCCACCTGAAAGAATTAGTCTACTCCTCAGCTATGGGCCTATATAAGTATATATCATGCATTTACTCCTTGTTCAAACCTAAATAAGCCAGATAATATAAGTCAGTATGCTTCACCCTTGAACAATAATATATCAGTACCAATAATAATAATAAAAAATTATATTGTCCAAAGTCAATACATAAAAGTTAAGGCCAATAAATTATAGCTCGGCAATATAGTCTCCTCATTTGTTTAACTTATTTTCTGTGACAAATTTTAAATATATTTTAAAATGATTAATTTTTTGTTTTTTTAAAATTAAATATTAATTATTAATCTTTATAAGTTAAACACAACTTTTTAAGCACCATACTAATCACCATCATCTCATAAAACAAAAGTCCCATGAAATGGGGATGAATAATCCGCGCATATTCACCCTAGAACTCACAGCATATATAGTAAATAATCAAAAGCAGGAGGATTCAGGAACAACACTGAAGCGTATATTGCAAAATACAAATGATAGGAGAATGTGTCATATCAACATCAAATGACAAGACCATGACATGCCCGGAATCTTGCTGCTTTATAGCTTCTCATAATAATAATTCATCTTTATTTCTCTCTTTGGCTTTCAGAAAAGATAATTTAGGTCCTCCTCCCACCTAGCCAAGGCTATATAGGGCTACTGCTAGATATATAGGTACAATCCATTTTGGCACAATCATTGAATTCATGAACCTGCTTACAACTAAATATGAGGATTTTTCTTTGCAATACCAAATCAATGATAATACAATATGCTAATTCTTTGTTGAAATTATTAATCGCCAGACACAAAATAAGGCCAGACTTTAATAACTTCCAACCATATTACCTGCCTGCCTCTCAAGACCATTTGACTCAACATTCCAAATGGTTCCTTATGATTTGTTGAATAAAATAAATTAATTTGTATTCACTTTTATATTAGAATCATCATGACTAATCATAAAATAAGTAAATTGTCAAATTGGATAAAAATATAAAAAACTAGAAGACTCCAGATATTACGAACTTGTTAGAAGATTTGAGAATTTACAACTCATGATATTTTTTACAAAATCCTAAAAGATTCAAGAATGTTACAAATTGTTTACAACATATTATTTATAATGTAAAGTCAAATATGAGTTGTAAAGTTTAACTATATATTTTGCCTATATAAATGTTTGAAATTCGTGTACTTTAATAATATCTCTATATAAATGAAAATGTATTAAGTTGATAGAAATTCTATCTTCTTTGTGAGTATAGTTTTTAAAACCAAATCGATCGGTTTGACTGAAAAATCAATAAATCAAATTTTACATCGGTTCGATCGAAAGCTAGAACCGATACGAACCTTCATGCTCTAAAACTTATGAAAATGAGTCACTGAGCTATCATGTTTTTTGTTAATATATATGCAAATTATAATAACATATAGATATCTTTCATCAAATGATTTACTTCAATTTAATTTATTTTAATTTTAGTTATAAATTTACTTATTTTTTCATAATTATGTAATATCTATTAATATTATTTTTTAATAAATACTTGTAAGATATAATAGTATAATAGGTATAAGTTAATTAATAAATTATTAAAATTTAAAAATAATAGTTATTTTAATATAGAAACAAAATAAAAATATTTATGATAGAGTAAAAATAATAAAATACTTATTGTTTTATTCTATAATATTTTAGAATGGCTTGATTATTCTTAAAATATTAGTAAATATATGTATTTTAAATTTTAATTTTAAATTTTTAACTATTTTTTATTTTTTATTTATGTAAAATCGGGCAACTGATTTAATTAATGTCACACTGGTTGAATTAGTAACTCAATAACTTAATAAGCAAATCGATTCGATTATTATTTCAATTCTGACAATTATACTTGTAAATGTGTTAGTAAATTTAAGAGATAAAAATACGATAGTACTATTTATAAATAATTTTAAAATTAATTAAATGTGGGTATTATATTTACAACATAATTAATTAATTGAAGCCTAACTATGACAACTACTTATTAATAAGGTTGTGTTGACCTTAATTGGCATTTGGCACATCATTGCCATAATAATCTCTAATAATTACAGGAAAAGAAAGAAAACATAGATTTTTCCTTCTCAGTATAAAATATATCTACTTTTAATTTAATAATCTTGTATCTCAATTCTAAACTAAAATTAAGAGCAAATATTGTCCAAGAGAAGTAAAACTCTTACCCGGTAGAATGAGTATGAAAGAACGACCCACCCTAAGCTAGAAACACGTTTTTCATTAGCCAAAAAGCCTATTCAGTATTCACTTGGACGTATATATATATATAGGCACTTACGTCTTATACATAGCATTTTATTAATACACATTTCTTTGCAACATAATGATCATGATTCGTTACATGTCAACTTTTTCCACCAATTTCTATAGAGTTTGTATATATAAAGTGCTTAGGGATAGAAAATGACCTTACCCCTCTCACCATTATGCTGATCGATATATTTATATATATATATATATATATAGCATGGCACTTGTTAGAGTTGTAATTAAAATGAGTCAACGGTTAAAGGCCTTGTGAGGTCTAAATGAAATGACAAATCGACACATATACGTTGAAACAAGAAGGAATATAGAGCCCTATATGATTAGTTTGTGAATTTTTCATACAAGACTAATGTACATGACAAGAGAGAAAGTGATACCTGCGGAGATTATTATTATGATACGCTGCTTAATGGTATGATCCATATCCTTATCCGATATTTTCCCATTCATACATGCTATGTGAATCCACTGTCAAAATAGCCACTAATATAAAATATATATTAAAAATAAATTAAATAATATAAATATTTATATATAAAAATATAATAATTAATTTTAATAATTAATTTAGTATACACATAATATTTTTTTATTTATATTAATTCCTTCCGTCTCTCATGCACATACATGATATATTCTTATTCACGCCGCCCTCAATCTCCATCACACACGTTTTTTTATATAGTTTATTTTATAAAAATATATAAAATGTATAATTAAATATAATAAATATTTTATATTTAGTTTTGATATTTTTACGATATTTTTTAATCTGAAAAATTAAAGACTAATTTATTATAAATCAAAAATTTATTTAAGAGTTTATTGTTAACCAACAAATTACTACATATATGTAATAAAATTTAAATTTTTAATATTTAATTATACAGATTATAAACTAACCACTAGACAAATTAAATTTAATTATATTTTATAAATATTTAATTTCTAAATATTTGTAGAACATTTTTATTATTATATAACTTAAAAGATGGACGTATTATTTATCCACTAAAATACCAATAAAAACTCGTAAATTTAAGTTTGAAGTTGAGACTCTTAACGAGTTGACTCGAATCTAGCTAGGGCAAGATGGAATGGGTGATAATAGTGGAGATAACTGTTGAAACTTGAAAAGATCGGATGGGGGTGCAAATTGTTTCGTTGTCTTGTATCCATTAGGAAGAATTCAGCTTTCCATCTAAGCATAAACCCCACCAGACTCAAATTCCATTATTATTATTATTATTATTATTATTATTATTATTATTATTATTATTATTATTATTATTTCTTCATATAGCTTTCTAGCTACTAAGACTTCAATTCTTGCACAGGCCGGTGCTACCTATATAGCTACCTATATTATCAATCTTTCTTCTCTTCTTTAATTTCATCATTTAACACTTATTTCCCTCTCAACTAACTCGTTATCTTAAATAAATATTAGGATTTAAATTTTATATTATATATATAATAATTTATTGACCAACAATAAATTTTTAAATATAAAATTTAAATTTACAATAAATTAATTAAAATTAAATTCAAATATGCCCAAATCGCTACTAATTTATTTTGATTTTGCTAGCCAGAAACATCAAATCAGATCGACCTTTCCATCGATGTAACAGTGCTGAAAAGTCAACCGGTATCAATAATTTCAATTTGGAACATGTTCACTTGGTAGCACTCTCTAGTTCCTTCTGGAATAATGGTTTATCGTAAATGTGAGTGTAGTTAAACGAAAATCCATAAATACATTCTTTTTATCATTGTATGCTATAAATTCTTATATGCAATGATGGAGCTTCCACTACTAGCTACATCATCCCATGCTTCTCTTATTCCATTTTTTTTTAAAATTAACTGAATATATGAACTTGCATGAAAAGAAACTGCAGAACTCCATCAAAATAAATATAAATATAGCTCATCATATTTAATTAATTAGCTAATATTTGTCAAAATTCTTATTTGTAAAATTATTTTTATAATTCTCAATTTTTGGAGTATTTAAAATTTAAAGTTAAAATTTAAGATTTAAAATTTATAATTTAAACTTCATGACGGACACCTACTTGAGTGTATTAGGATTGACATAGCTCATCAAAATGGTAAACTTTGTGAAGCTAAAAGAAAATGTATGAGGTATAGCTGCAATTAAAATTTATTAATGGCAGGGGATATATGGCAGGTTTATTTATTAATCTGCTCTACCAAAACAGAACCACATTTATGTTTCTTAGCAGCATATATATGAATGAATGGAAGACCTAGCTAGCTAGCTAGTTGTCAACTGAAAAAGATTATGCAGTACGCACTGTGGGGACTATAGTGACAAAGATGTATCAACATTAATGCGTAATAGATTCTCCCTTAGCTTAGCTTCAAGAATTTCAATTTAGTTAATTATTCCCCTTCAAATTCTGCTTCTCAATTGGCTCATTATTTTGGGTAGCAATATTCGTGGATGTAACTGTTGTATAAAAAAAATGGTGTGTCTCTTGTACAAACTCTCATGTTCTAATATTTATTATTAATTAGTATTACAATCTTGCTACTTTATCAATAGTATTTCTACCAATTTCAGCCAACTCTTATTTATAATTATATCTAATGGAAGTGTTTTTGTAGATATGTTTAATAAAAATGTATTTCTTATGGTTGTGTTTAATAGAAGTGTATTTTCTGGATGTGTCTCTTTGTATATGTGTTTAAAATATAATAATTAATTATTGTTGATAATAAATTGGCAGATAATATGTTAGTACCCTATATTTTTTCTTAGTATTATTGCTACCGAGACTACAATCTAAAGTTATATATTATTTAATTATTCTAATAATAATTAAAAAATACAAAATAAAATAACTTTGTACTATTTTGGACTGATTTATTATTATATTCCGAACATTTTTGGCTTCTAAATTTTCTTTTATATATATATATTTCAGCAACCAAAAGTATGTAGAATATTTAATTACTGAAAAAAAAATCATAATCTAAGGGTAGTGCATGCCTTAAGTGTTAATTAGTGCAGTGAATAACAAAATCTTATTATTATCATAGATATTTTATTTGATTTCTTAGCAAGTAGTGGTACGAGTAGGTAAGTTACAGAAAATCAAGAGGGATAGATCATTCTAGACATTCTTTCTCCTTCCGACAATAACATTCAACAACTAACATATGTTGATATTGTTGTCTCTAATTAAAGCTGCATGCGCCAGCATGGATATATATGGAGCTATGTATAATCTAATGATGGTGATAATGAAAACAAAGACTTTGGTGTATGTTGTCTTAAAAGTCGTAAAAAATCCTAATTCTAAATCTTCCCTAACCCATACACGACGTACCCACCCTAATATATAAGTATCTAGGGATATGCTTAAGAATCTTAATTTACTAGATTAATTAATTTAATTACTTTAGAAATGGCAGGTACTATACATGCTGCTGCTACATAATACATAATTACATATACTGTATGTGTCACATGGGAGGGATGTAGAAAATTAGAGTTACTCGGAAAATGGTGCATGGTAGGGTCAGAAGAAGAGACGACGCAATGCAAGTTGAGTACGATTAGATTCCATGCCCTTTGATTTGAGAAGCAATATATATTAACAGAGACACAAAAAAGGACCATGTATCAGTAAACAATAGTGGCAGTACTACAAACTCTGCTGACCAATTAGAGATTCTGAGCATATATAGTGCCCTGCCAACACTACTCACTTCAAATTGTTTTCCATAATGAATCAAACTAGACATATAATATAAGTAACTGTGTTTCTTCAGACATTTAAAGCATTTAATAATCTACTTGCATGTTTAGAAATTCATCGTTAAGCTTCATCCGTTACTAATAACTCGACCTACACTATCTATTAATTGGAACTATATAAAAAAAACATATTAAATTAAAGGTATGTATTTTTTTTTAATAGACTTTTCGGTATGAACTCAAATAATGTTCAAGTATAATATCTCTAATAATTTTGCAATACTTGTTAGGTACCAGACAAATGACACAGCAAAATATAGAGATGAAAAATTAGAAATTTGTATAAAATATGGAAACAATTGAATAACTTTCTTTGAGAATTACTACTTCTCTCTCTCACAAGGAGACTACAATAACACTCTCTCTTGACAAAAGGAGAACACACTTCTCTCTATATATATAGAAGAAAACTACTCAAAGAAATATTATGTTATTCTCTTTGGATGACTTGATTGAAATGAATTAAAGAAAAACTCAATTTATAGGTGAGTCTCTTCAATATGAACCATCCGTCAATTAGAGGTATATAATTCTTCTCTTTTTCAACCACTAAAATTCTAAGGTTATAAATTAAGATTGTTTATTACCTCTCATTTTATTTAGTTATTATTTATTTATATATTTTCTAAAATTAGCTTTACTAATTTTCACAATCTCCCACTTAAAGCTAATTTTGATAAATTTTTAAAATTCATGTTGCTCATGTATTCCATAGGCCGTATGAGGATCTACACCATTCAAACTTTTCTGTGTTGATTGGTTTTGTCATGGCATCTGCTAGGTTATCTTTAGTGTGAATCTTCTGCATATCAACACTTCCTTCTTCTACTACTTTCCGAACAAAGTGATATTGTACTCCAATGTGTTTTGTTCTTGAATGAAAGGCAGGATTCCTTGCAATGTGCAAGGCACTCTGACTATCACAATACACAGAAATCTTCTGTTGTTTGTGCCCGAGTTCTTCTATCAACCTTTGGATCCAAATAGCTTCCTTGCATGCTTGTGTAGCTGCCATATATTTAGCTTCTGTAGTAGATAAAGCTACAACAGTCTGTAATTTAGATAGCCAGCTCACAGCTCCTCCTGCAAGTGTAAACACATAGCCTGTAGTAGATTTTCGTTTATCAAGATCACCTGCAAAGTCTGAGTCGACATATCCATTGACAATGAATTCTGATCCTCCAAACATAATGCAACATTTGAGGTTCCTTTGATGTATCTCAAGATCCTCTTAACAACATTCCAATGCTCTTTACCCGGATCTGCCATAAATCGACTTACCACCGCAACTGCTTGAGCAATATCTGGCCTTGTACAGATCATGGCATACATAAGGCTTCCCACCGCTGATGCATACGGTACTCGAGACATTTCCATCCTCTCTGCTTCACTACTAGGGCACATACTTGAGGATAATTTGAAATTCATAGGAAGTGGGGTTGAAATTGGCTTACATTCTTGCATATTGAAGCGTTGCAAGATTTTCTTCAAATAATTCTTTTGCGATAGCCAAATCTTCCTATCTTTTTTGTCTCGGTGAATTTGCATCCCTAAAATCTTGTTTGCTGGTCCCAAGTCTTTCATATCAAACTCCCTAGCCAACTGTGCCTTCAATTCTTGGATTTGATCTTTGTTGGGACCTACCACCAACATGTCATCCACATACAACAGTAGAATGATGAAATCATTATCACCAGACCTCTTGTAATAAGTACAATGATCTGAACTAAGTCTGTTGTATCCAAGGCTAATAATGAAAGAATCAAATCTCTTGTACCAACACCTTGGCGCCTGCTTTAGACCGTACAGAGATTTAGTTAACCTGCAAACCAAGTTTTCTTTTCCTTGTTCTTCAAAACCTTCTGGTTGGAGCATATATATCTCTTCTTCAAGTTCTCCATGAAGAAAAGCAGTCTTTACATCTAATTGCTCTAGATGTAAATCAAATGCAGCACACATAGCCAAAACTACTCTAATAGTAGTTAGTCTCACCACCGGAGAAAATATTTCATTGAAGTCAATACCTTCTTTCTGAGCATATCCCTTGACAACCAATCTTGCACGATATCGTTCCACCTGATCATTACTATCTCGTTTGATCTTGTAAACCCATTTGTTACCAATGGCTTTCCGACCTGCTGGAAGTTCAACAAGTTTCCAGGTATGGTTCATATGTAATGCCTCAATTTCTTCTTGCATTGCTGTCATCCACATAGAAGCGTCTGGATTGCGCATAGCCTCCATAAAAGTTGTTGGCTCTCCATCTTCTGTCAAAAGACAATATGCATCATGGTTTGTCAAAACATAATTTGAGTGCCATGATGGTGTTCTTCTTTGTCGAGTGGATCGACGAACTTCTATGTCATTAGCCTCTGCTTCTTGTTCTTCGTGCTGTGGTTCTGCTTCAGAAAGATCACCTTCTCTGCATTTTTCATCTATTTGAACAGTGGTTATCTCTTTAATAGTGCTGTCATTTTCTTGTTCTTTTTGCAATTCATCTTCTGCAAATATCACATCTCTACTGACAACTACCTTGCGGGCAGTGGGATCCCACAGGCGATACCCCTTAACTCCGTCGGTATAACCCAAGAATATACATTTTCTAGACTTTGGGTCTAGCTTTGTTCTTTCTTGGGAATTGTACATCACGTACACAGGACAACCAAATATATGTAAAGAAGAATAATTAGGTGGCTTACCTTGCCACATCTCCATTGGTGTCTTTAACCCAATTGCAGTTGATGGTGACCGATTTATCACATAACAGGCAGTTTTAACAGCTTCTGCCCAAAAAGACTTGGCTAAACCTGCAGTTTGCAACATAGCTCGTGCTCTTTCTAGGAGAGTCCTATTCATTCGCTCTGCTACACCATTTTGCTGAGGCGTATATGCAACTGTGAATTGTCGTTGAATACCTGCTTGCTTGCAAAATGTTAGAAAATCACCATCAACATATTCTCCTCCATTATCTGTCCTTAAACACTTGATCTTCTTTCCAGATTCAAGTTCTAACTTTGCTTTGAACTCTTTGAACATCGCAAACACGTCTGACTTTTTCTTGATCGGGTACACTCATAGCCTCCTAGAGTAATCATCAATAAATGATACAAGATATTTTGCTCCTCCTAGGGACATCTCCGGCGATTCCCACACATCAGAATGAATCAACTCCAATATGTGCTTGCTCCGAGCAGTTGATCTACCAAACGTCAATCTATATTGTTTGCTTGTAACGCAGTGCTTACAAAATGGTAAGTTTACCGATTTGAGCCCGGGAATGAGATTACGTTCTACAAGAATCTTCAAGCCTCGTTCTGACATGTGGCCTAGTTTGCAATGCCATATCATCGTCATTTCTTCTTGGCTTGTTGAAGCAACTGATGCCTCTGCCTCTTGCAAAGTATCTCCCATAAGCATGTATAGATTTGCTGCAATCTTTTCTGCTTTTATTACCACAAGAGCTCCTTTAACAACTTTTAAGATCCCACCTTCAATATGGGTCTTACAACCAAGTTCATCCAATTGCCCAATCGACAACAAATTCTTCTTCAAACCTTTCACGTGTCTTACCCCTTGAAGTGAACGAATAGAACCATCAAACATTTTTATTTTGACAGTACCCATTCCAACAATTTCTAAGGCATGATCGTTTCCCATAAACACAGATCCTTCCAAGACAGGTTCATATGTACAAAACCAATCACGATGAGGAGTCATGTGCCATGTTGCTCCTGAATCAACAATCCAAACATCAGTGAGCTGTTTACTGCCTTTAGAACCAATTGTTGCTTCGCCATACAGGATTTCTCCATCATCAGAGGTACTTGCAACACATCCTTGAGAACTTGATCCTTCTGGAACCTTCTCTATACTCTTCTTATTCCAACAATCTTTCTTGAAGTGCCCTCTCTTACCACAATTGTAGCATTTGATCTGCTTCTTACTTTGTGACTTTGGTCTACTTTGACTCCCACTGGAACCACGCTCCATTGATCTTCCTCTTGTCATCAACAAAGCCTCTGCTTGTTTTGAGCTTTCTAATCTATCTTCCTTATTCTTGCGCCTAGATTCTTCTTCAAGAACCGCAGCAGCCATGTCATCAAAAGAAAGATAATCAGTCAAAACATTATTAGTTAAGTTAATGATAAGCTGATCATATGAATCTGGTAGACTTTGAAGTAAGAGCTCTGCACGTTCGTTTTCCGCTATGGTATATTCCAACGATGAGAGTTGGGAAAATAGCGTATTTAGATTGTTGATGTGATCCGTTGCCGATGTGGATTCACTCATTCGAAGAGTATAAAGTCTTCTCTTCAAGAATATCTTGTTGTGAAGTGACTTGACTTCATATAATTTGGTGAGAGCATCCCAAATTTCCTTTGCTGTCTTTTTCTCTGCTACACTTGATAAAACTGAATCAGCTAGTGCCAAGTGTAAGTTTGCAACAGCATTGTTGTCCATCTCCTTCCATTTTTCATCTGTAATTCCAGTGGGTCTACCTTCAATTGCTGTCACGCAATTGTCTTTTCTCATAATGGCTTTTATCTTCAATTTCCATATGGAAAAATTACTCCCACTGAATTTCGGAATTTCATACTTTGCTGCCATTTTTTTTTTTAGACGGTAACTCGCAGCGGAGAAAAAAAAATATATTAATCAGCAACCTTTGGCTCTGATACCACTGTTAGGTACCAGACAAATGACACAGCAAAATATAGAGATGAAAAATTAGAAATTTGTATAAAATATGGAAACAATTGAATAACTTTCTTTGAGAATTACTACTTCTCTCTCTCACAAGGAGACTACAATAACACTCTCTCTTGACAAAAGGAGAACACACTTCTCTCTATATATATAGAAGAAAACTACTCAAAGAAATATTATGTTATTCTCTTTGGATGACTTGATTGAAATGAATTAAAGAAAAACTCAATTTATAGGTGAGTCTCTTCAATATGAACCATCCGTCAATTAGAGGTATATAATTCTTCTCTTTTTCAACCACTAAAATTCTAAGGTTATAAATTAAGATTGTTTATTACCTCTCATTTTATTTAGTTATTATTTATTTATATATTTTCTAAAATTAGCTTTACTAATTTTCACAATACTAAGTCCACAAAATAATCCTCATTTACCACAAGAACTCTATAAAAAGAAGACACCCTAAAAAAAAATATATGCTTTTATTCTAATTAACATTATACTTATTTTTTATTCTTATTTATTTCAATATCAAAATGTCTTTGTAGATATACGTTCTATTATTTCTCTTAAAACTTATATCTACATCTTTCACTTCAGTTAAATGAGAGCTCAATCATATATCTACAGTCAAATTTACTATATAAGAACAAGGCTAATCAATAAATAAAACAGTTTATATGAATAAGTTCATATTATAAATCTACTAGGATTAATACCTTAAAAAGAACTTTAAAATTTTTAGACTTTTCTACTATATATAATAAGTTAATAACTAACTTTTATGGAGCAAGGATTTTTTAAAAATTGTTCGATTTTTGACGTAATACTCTTTTTTAAAGTATTAGTCCCACAAAACTCATGTGCTCTCTAAAAATTGTATCCATTGCTTCTTATATGTTACATACAGGAGATGTATCTGTTATTCACTTATTTGTGAACAAAATCCTAACACGCTGAATAAAAAGATGGAAAAGGAAGATGGTACACTAGAGTGTAGAATCCAGATCTAGAGACGTGTTAGTATTTTATAGTTCCGTACAATGGTGAAAAGATGTGCCATGTGTGAGACTACAGATTCAAGTGAGTTGGAGTAGATCCTGATGGTTATAAAGGTAGGTGTATATGGAGTGCAAATGGCACCAAACCACGCACTGTTGTGTTAAAAGTAACTACTTTATTTTACTAGCTGAATGGAGACACACGGGGCTATTTGTCTCATCTCAAAGTCGAAGAATCTCATAAATAAATGGATTTCCATATGCGTGAAATGCCATCAGACATTAACAATGCTAACAATAGTAGTTCTATCCAAATTTAGAATCGCTCAACAATAATTATGTCCAGTAACATGGATCAATTAACTTAACTATTCAGCTGAGTTAAACTAACTAAGATGATCACATTGGCCAGGGAGTTACCCGTAAAAAAAAAAAATAATTAGTTTTCAAAATACTAATTGTTCTTGTGTGATGATTTTGATCTTAAATTTCATATTTTTTTTGTCTGAGAACAAGATATATTTTAGCTTTTTGAAAAAAACGTTTAGGATGGATAAGTGTAAAAAAGATTTCAGCACACAAGTTAAGTTTATAGAATATTTTATCAAATATTTTTTTGAGATAGAATTTTTTAACATACTTTACACTCATTTTTATAACGATAATGCTGGTTAAAAAAATATTTTATTTAATATTTATTAATAATTATTAAATAAAATAAATTTTGACTATTTTTATTAAATATTTTCTTTTTCATAATTTTTTTTTAAATAATCGGTAATGTTACTGTTTTAGAATCTTTAGTTACTAATTTGAAGATTGATGATTATAATAAAAACTATGAACGATTTTATTCATTACCAAATTAAGCATTAAAATGTCTGTGTGTGTATATATATATATATATATATATATATATATTAAATTTATAACTGGGTTATAATGATTAAATTACTGATATACCAGATGGATTAAAAGAATTAATAAGTAATTATTCAGATAAAATAATTTTATATAAAAATAATTAAAATATACATATATATTATGATTTATAAAATATTTTTATATAAAGATAATAATACAAATTGATGCATATAATAATATTAAACAATTGAATCACATATATTAGTTTTGCATAAAAATATTTGTTAAAATGTTGGTAAGTTACCGTAGCAACGGTCCTCTTCTCAGTCCTAATAAGTGTGTCTGAGTTGAATGTTTAGAGGTCAACGCTTTAGCAAATGCTATGAAGAAGATGATGTCATTCTCCACGTCATTCAAATTTTACTGTCTTATTCTTATATAAATGAGAGTGTGCATTACTCACTTCTCACTTGCGTCCATTAATAACACAAATTGTAATAATCACACGCGCCATGTATACACGCGCCACCTCATCATCAACTTTTCTCTCGCCGGATTATCCCCCAGTGCACCCGTTCCCGGACGAACTGGCCCTGACGGAGTTGGAATCGCTTCTGAACTGCAACAACTCGGAGATAATAAGCTTCAACAAGAGTAGTAGCAGCGGTAGTTACAATAGTGAGCAAGGGTCGGTGATGCAGAGGAGCGTTAGCAGCCACTCTCTCCATAAGAATCCTTTCTCTGCTCTCTTGGCTGAGTTGTTCGACGACGACGCTCCTCTTAGGAGAGTTTGCAGCACCGGTGATCTCCACGTACGCACCATATATTAGCTTTCTTTCGTTCCTTCATTCCTTCATTCTTGGCATGCAACGTTTGTTTTCTTGGTACAGGGGACTCATGGCGGCATCATGCATAACAATAATGAATCAGCTGATAGTCCATTGTCAAGTGAAAGCAGCATGATCATTGAAGGAATGAGTAGAGCATGTAGGTATAGCCCTGAGGAGAAGAAACTCAGGATTGAGAGGTATAGAACCAAGAGAAACCAAAGAAACTTCAACAAGAAAATTAAGGTATATACTATTATTCGCTTTTGTGTTTTTAACTTGAAGAGATCTGATCTGCACATGAATAATCACTTAAATAAAACAAAATTTGTAATTACAAATGAACTAGCGAAAGTTATGGTGTGGATTATTGTGGAATGCAGTGAAATGGTTATTATGTTTTTGGACAAAATACTGCTGAATTTATTAGACATAAGTGTGATTTCAAGTGTATTTTAATACATGATAAGATGACATGGTGATATGAATCTTTTGAACTATGAAACTTGTCTTGCTCTAACTACTGGTAAGTAAGTAGTAACCCTGTTAATGTCATGCTAAAATTTTGCAGTAAAAAAAAAGTCACTTAAAAATTATAGTGTACTACTATTTGATACACTACTATATAAACTTAGGACATTGTTAGGTAAACAATGACTTTTATGAATAATATGAACAATTGAATCTAAAATTGTCCTAATAAAGTAAAAACACACAACACCCTTAAATTACCTATCTAAATTTTAATACTATGATAATCCGCACATCTAATGAATTGAATATCCGATCTATCCATTGTTCACATTATTTAGTATTTTCATCGTATACCTATACTTTTCCATAAACTATTTAAGGAGATAATAACTTGTTTTCTTCTTGCAATCATCAGTATGTTTGCAGGAAGACTTTAGCAGACAGCAGGCCGCGCATTAGAGGACGATTCGCGAGGAACGACGAAATTGACAAGAATCATTCATCAGTTCATCAATGGAGTCATCACATTGGTGCTGGAGCAGAGGAAGACGAAGAAGATCAAAACTGGGTCAGTATCTTTGATTCACTAGTTGCTGCTAATACGGAACAAGAGTCCCAGGACAGTTCTTCCTTCGGTCTATTGTATTAGAAATTAGAATAAGTGGTGCTGTTTCATAAATTCTAGTTTGATTTGATTTCCATGTTTAGTTTTGTTGTAGCTAGAGAACTTTAGCATAGATCAAGTTACTAATGTAAATATGCTTACTACTTATTATTCCAACCATGTGCATGTTGACTTTAACTGAGGGTGAAGTTTTTTATTGCCCCATACCTTTTATCATATTAGCAAAGTATGATTATTGGAGCACAACTTTAGCAAGTATTATTACTCAGGGTTAAACTAAATTGTATTTATAGTATCATGACCTTTATTGTTGATGCAATTACAAAATAATCAGAATAGTAAAAAGACATGTGACCATCACCCAATAAAGTGAAGTGGTGAAGGTACGAGAGAGTGGCTATATATGTCAACTGTTTTTTCAATTATGATGGTTGAACTGCAACTGAGATAGATAGTTGAGGATGCTATACTCTGACAATGACCCAAGAAAAAGAGAGTCCTACTCCTAAGAAGGATTTTGGTTAGTGCGCTTTCGGTGAAGTAGTCAAGCCACGAGTCAAAAACCAAGTTTTCGACTACAATTTTGTTACGGTTCCTCCTAAAATCAAAAGATAAATTATTCTTTTTTAATATATGTTATTATGTAATAAGTTTGTTTTGAATATTTTTTAGAGAAAATTCTACTCTTTTTTTTACGAGATATTAAAATGATATTTTTTTTCCATTTATAACATTTTCCTCCCTTCTAATTTTTAAAAAATCTTTTCTTTAATCCATTTTAAATTTTTTTGTGTTAACCAATGTTAACTTTATTCATTTTTTAAGAAAAAGAATTATTTTTTTAAAAAAATATCCATTAACAAAAATTTTATTTTTTATTATTAAATTTTGCTTACCAAAATATCTTTTAATAAATTATTCTTTTATTGATTAAATTATATTTTTAAAAAATTTAATAATTATATATATTTTTCTAAAATACCCTTCAATAATTTTTTAATTATTAAATTATTATTTTATCAAAACACTATTAATTTTTTTATCTATATATATTATTTTAACATTGAATAAAAAAATTTAGTAAGATTATTTTTCAATATCAATATATATTAATTGTTATACATATTAACAATGGTAAAAATTTTTTATTTAATGTTAAAATAATATATATTGATATCAAAAATTAATAGTAACTATAAAAATAATTATTAACAAAAATTTTAGTAAAATCACAATTTAATAATTAAAAAATTATTGAAGGCTAGGTATCTTAGAAAAAAATAATTTAATTATTAATTTTTTTGAAAATATTTTGTTAAAAATATAATTTAATCTATAAAAGAATAATTTATTAAAGGATATTTTGGTAGAAAAATTTAATGATAAAAAATAAAATTTTTGTTAATGGATATTTTTTCAAAAAATAATTTCTTTTTTCTTAAAAAATGGATAAAGTTAACATTAGTTAACATAAAAAATTTAAAATGGATTAAAGAGGAGGTTTTTTAAAAGTTAGAAGGGAGAAGAATATACATTTATAAAATAGAGGGGAGGAGAGTGTCATTTCAGCATCTCGCAGAAGAGGGGGGTGGAATTTTCTCTATTTTTTAACGTTTGAAATGAAATAATCGCATGTTTAATTAATTTAATATATAATAAACAAAAAAATTTTGTTCTTATTTTTTAAAATAATCCTAACATTTAATTATATTTAATTTTGTTTCTAACGTTTTTTATTTGCATTAAAATTATCCATAGATGTTAAATTTATCTAAAATATTAAGAATAAAATTAAAAATATAAGTATAGTTTTGAAGCAAATTAAAAACGCTAGGAATAAAATTGAGTAAATAAAAAATATTATTAGAAACAAAATTAAAATAAATTACACATTAAAAATCTTTTTAAAAAAAAATACAACATTGAGAATAAAAATTATATTTTATCTTAAATAAAATATTTTTTTACACTAAAATTAACTACTAGTATAAAATATATATTAGAATATAAAATACATATTGAAAATAAATTAAATAGTATATATTTATACATAAATATATAGTAATTAATTTTGGTATATATACATACGTAACATAGTTGTATAATAAATTTTAGATAAATATAAGTTTTTGAAACACACATTTAAGTATTCTGTAAAATTATTCAAGCATCTTTTAAGTTTTATAATTCTATAAGAATAGAAATTAAAGAACGCGATAGGTTATTTATCTAGAGCTTAATTTAAATATGATACCTTAAATTTAAATAAATATGTCAAGATATTTATTTTATATGTTAAATCTGTGTACAATATAATTAAACTTATTATAATATAATATATAAGAAAGGAAAATTTATCGTGTAATTTTAAAAAATACCAAAGTAATGTCTATATATTATCCCTTGTGATAATTTCTTCCTCATTTTCATTAAAAAAATAAAATAATTCCAAGAAAATATACCAGTTCAGAGCATATCTTATTGACTTGATGAGCTAAAATTTAATTGGTTTAAGTCTCGTTGTGGATAGCTAAGATCATAACTGATCATAACTAATTAAGATAGTTATTTTATGATTTATGTTGTTATAAATAAATAAAAGAAAAGGAGATAGTTATTTTCAGAGCAATACATCATGATAAGTTATGTAGAAGAATAGGTTTCTCACTTAATTTTATTTGAGTTTTGTTTTTACCATGAACATTATATAACTACTAATCTTTTTAAAATGATTTAATGAAACAAATATTTACAAGTTGAAACCATTTGTTTTATCTAAGCAGTTGTGCTAGCATCCAAAGCAGGCAACCTACCATATTTTATATTGCCTACTTTCTCTAAGTATGGTCTCTCCCGAGAATGATTAATATAAGCTCGCACTAATGATTACTTATAGGTCATAGGAATCAAACAACATGAACATATGGTGAAATTGAGGGATTATACATGAGACATATATAATATTCTCCAAGTATGATGAGGTTTTGAATTCATGTTGCTCTCTCAAGTTAAAGGCTATAGATTCTAAGATAACTTCAGAAGGTGGGGGGAGGACGGCCCTATTCGTCTTTTGTTGGCCGGCGGTGTGTCAGCCACTAGGTTTGTGGGCTATTTTTTATATCAATATATGTAATTAACAATGATTAAATTAGGTTAAAATAATACTTTAGTCCTCTGTTGAAATTCTTGAATTTTTTAATTCATAGATTATCTATATTAAATCATTAAAAAAATACTAAATGTACATGAATTTATATCGTTTTTCACCAGGTTAAACCGAATTATTACTTTACTCAAAATTAAGTAAAGTGACATCCAATCTTGCTGTTATTTGTTCCATGGTTTTTCACTTTTTTTTTTATATCGTTTTGTCTTATTATTTTCACATTAACATGTTTAAAAATCTTGCAGAGGTGTTTCGAACACTTGGGAGTTGGGAAGTCAATTCCTCCAAAAATAAATAAATAAATAATCAATCCAACTTGTTTGTTTGATCTTCTCAATCCTACTTATGATGAATGTCTATTATAAATTTATAATGTGCTACGAGCTATGAATGGAACTAGGCATCTACAAGGTTGGGGCAAAAAATGGTTTTGTTAACCATGATGATGATGAGTCAAGTTGATTAAACAAAAAGAAGATCATGTGGGGGGGCCGCTTCCAAAACCAAAACTAGTATGACACCGTTAAGTACAAATGTCACCTAAGGAAAAAGCACCAAAGTGATAAGTCATAATATTAAAAAGATAATAACGGCACATGCAGAGCAATACCCCCTCCCTGGGGTCAATCACTACTACAAGGAACTAGGAAGCTGAGAGGAAAGAGCAATGCTCCAAATCCACCCGTTACACAGCCTTCAGACTTCAGATTAATAGCATTCAGTCACTCTAACTTGCTCAAATAAAAAAAGTCACTATAACTTGCTCAAAAAGGGGTTTGTTTGATTCTGAAAATAGAATAAAATACAATGTTAAAAACAAAACATAAAAGATGAAAATATAAAAATAAAAATTTTTATATTCTATTTAATAATAAATTAAAAATAATATAATAATAAAAAATATAATTATAACAATTTAATAAAAATAATAAAATAAAAAATAAATTATTTTTTTATTAATATCTTTTTATATTTTTTTATAAAAAAATACAAAATATATTAATTTAAAATTTTTAAATAAAATGTCTTTGTTCATATTTTATTTGTTAAACATAATTTTATATATTTGTATCTCTGTGTCTTGTACTTATAAATAAATGCAACAAAATAACCTAGGCACATAGATTATTTTCTAGTTTCTACTGCCTTCACGATTTTAGATAATAAATTATAGGAAAAGTATAGGATATCAATATATTATCTGCCAATTTATTATCAATAATAATTAATTATTATATTTTAAACACATATATAAAAAAAACATCCAAAAAATATATTTATAAAGATATTTCTATTTAACACGGCTATAAAAAAGACATTTTTATTAGACACATAACATAGCAGGATTGTAAATTATAATTAGTTATTTTAGACTGTAGGCCTGTAGCAGATGCGCTGATTTATCAGACTGAATACATAGTCGTGAATTAAAATACTCTTGGTTGTATTATATTCTATAAAATTTCGTTATTGTTAAGGGTGTTCAAATCTAAATAGATCTAAATTAAATCGCTCATCTAATTTAATCTAAACTGAAAATTGATTAAAACCGCACTAATTCGGATTTGATTAGATTTTATTTTTTGCAAACCGCTGGATCGGATTGAATTTAGGATCTACTTTTCACAATCGATCCAATCCAATCCAAACCGCACAATGTGTTATAATATTATTATTTTATTATTATGTTTACAATTATACTTATAACATATTCAATTTGTTATACATTTTTATATTTTTCATGTATTATTATTATTTAGTAAATATTTTATGTTCAAAATGTGATTTATTTATTTTAACTAACCTACAATTTTATTTCTATTGTTGTTATCGTTGGTTTTTTAAGATATTGTTAAGACTTGTTATGTCATTATTGTGAGAAGGTATCAGAAAATTCTGTTAGATCTGAAAAGAGAGCAAAGAGCGAGAGAGAAAGGGAGTAGAGAGCAGAGAGAAGAGAAAAGAGAAGAGAAGAAAACGAGAAATTGAGTTCATTGATTCTAAAAAAACTACATTACAGAGTAGGTTTTCTCTTGAATTTATAGTCACAGCTGAAACAGATTTTTCTAACAACTAATTATCCTTCTAACAAACTTGACAACTCAGCATAACTAACTCCTAATCACATGCCTCACACTACAGCTAGTTTCATCTCTTATTTATCCTCAACATTCCCCCTCAACTTGAGCTTGGCTTGGTCAACTAGTCTTAGTTTGCATCTAATCTTCAAGAAGGCATCATGACTCACTGGCTTGGTAAGAACATCTGCAATTTGATCTTGAGATGGAATATGAACTACATATGCCTGCTTGTCCTCAACTCTATGTCGAACAAAGTGGAGATCAATTTCAAAATGTTTCGATCGGCTGTGCAGAATTGGATTCTGACTCATGAGCATTGTGCTTTGATTGTCACAGAACAATGTTGGAGGAAGTCCAGCCGGTATGTGCATTTCATGGAGGAGTTTCTGCAGCCACATAGTGTCTGTCATGGCATCAGCCAGGGCTCTAAACTCAGCCTCGGCGCTTGATCTGGCTACAGCCGTTTGCTTCCTGCTTGACCAATTTATGAGATTCACCCCAAGGAATATATAATACCCTGTTGTTGATCGTCTATCCACAGGATCTGTTGTCCAATCTGAGTCACAAAATGTTAAGATTCTGAAGTCGCTGCTTCTGGGAATTTCAAGCCCAAACTCAATTGTCCCGGCCAGGTAGCGAAGGATTCTCTTTACTGCCTTCCAGTGCTGTTCCAGGGGAGCATGCATAAATTGGGACACTTTGTTCACGGAGAAGGCAATATCAGGCCTAGTGATGGTGGCGTATTGCAGCCCACCCACTATGGATCTGTACAAAAAGGGCTTATCAAATGTTGTACCTATTGTATCAAGCTTTAAGGTACTAGCCATTGGTGTGGTAACAGGTCTAGCCTCTAACATCTCAACTCTATTCAACAGATCCTTGACATATTTAGACTGTTTCAGCACTAGAGTATCAGCTTTAGTTCTTTCAACTTCAATTTCAAAAAAATTTCATTTCCCCCAAGTCTTTTAAAGTGAACACTTTATTTAATTGTTGGATCAGACCATCAACTTCAGTTTGATTAGTGCCAGTCATCAGTATGTCATCAACATATGCTAGAAAATAGATTGTTGAAGCTTTACTGTGTCGAACAAAGAGACAAGGATCTGAGGTTGTACTTGCAAAACCAAATCCTCTAAGTGTGCTGCTTAGCTTCAGAAACCAGGCTCTTGGAGCCTGTTTTAAGCCATATAGGGCCTTCTCCAATTTTCACACAAGGCCAGAACCAAGTGCATAACCCTCAGGTTGCACCATGTACACTTTCTCATGTAAATCCCCATTGAGAAATGCGTTGTTGAAATCAAACTGCCTCACTCTCCATCCTTTTGAAACAGCAATAGACAGCAATGTGCGTACTGTTGTAGACTTGGCAACTAGACTAAAAACTTGATCATAGTCCAAACCTTCTCGCTAATGAAATTCCTTTGCAACCAACCTCGCTTTGTACTTCTGAATTGTCCCATCTGGCTGTCTTTTGATGCGAAATACCCAGCGACATCCAATCGGTTCAACTATTGGTGACTCTTCAACCAAGTTCCATGTCTTGCACTTCAAAAGTGCTGCATACTCCTCATCCATTGCGGCTTTCCAATGCGGCGAGGTTAGTGCTTGTACCACTGAAGAAGGTTCAACTTGTGTGAGGTCTACAACATTATCCAGAACCAGTGCAGTGAACAGTTTCGGCTTAAAAATTCCAGCCCGACTTCTAATAACCATAGGATGCGTTCGAGTAGGCGCTGTCGTGGGCAGAGCTACATGTCTTCTTTCTAGCTGCTTAGCTAACCTTGCATTACTTGAGGAAAACACAGAAGTAAAAGTAGTCATAGCAGTATCATCAGTTAATGGACAGTTATGAGCAGCACTAATATTGACAGAAGACTCAGGTTGAGCTAAGGGTGTGGAGGACGGTGAAGATGATTGGGAAAGGGATTGTTGTGCAAGGTCTAGTATTTGACGGTGTAAATTGGCATCTGAGTTAGGAACAAGTGTTTCATGTATGAGAGGGCTAGTGGTGTTGGAAATACTAATTGAAGATGTGACTTGGGCATTGAGATGGTTTTGTTGGACAATGGTGTGGGCTGGAATGAGGTGCAATGGTGCAGATGTGATAGTTTGGAGGTGTGGGACAACAGATTTCAGTTTTGGAGTTTGATTGAAGAAGAGAGATTAACAAGGAAACTCAGATTCATCAAATAAGACATGTTTAGAAACGTAGAGTTTGCTGGAAAGTGAGAGACATTTGTACCCTTTATGATGAGAGGAGTAACCTAAAAAGAGACATTTGTGAGTTTTAAAATTAAATTTATGAGTGTTGTGGGGTTTAAGTTGTGGATAACATGCACATTCAAAGGTTTTGAGAAACAAATAGTCTGGTTCTTTGTGATTGAGGAGCTCAAATGGTGTTTTCTGATCTGTGGTGTATGAGGGTAGTAGATTAATGAGATGAGTGGCTGTCAAGAAGGCTTGATCCCAAAAACTTAGGGGTAAAGAGGCTTGAGAAAGTAGTGTTAGGCCCATTTCAGTTATGTGCCGGTGTTTCCGTTCAACTCTACCATTTTGTTGGTGAGTATGAGGACAACTAAGCCTATGAGCAATGCCATGCTGAATGAGGAATTCTGTGAAGCTGTGAGAGAGGAATTCACCTCCATTGTCAGTTTGAAGACTTTTAATCTTGTGTCCAGTCTTGTTTTCAAGTAGCAATTTGTATTGGGTAAAGGCTTGGAGAGCTTGAGCTTTGTTTTGCAGCAGGTATATACATGTGTATCTGGTTTTGGCATCAATGAAAATTATATAATATCTAAAACCTGAACTACTGATAATTGGTGCTGGCCTCCAAATATCAGAGTAGACTAACTCTAGAGTTGTGTTATAGTCAGCAAGTGAGTCAGAGAAAGGAAAATTATGATGTTTTCCTTGACAACATGCATTGCACAAAGGAGTAATAGCTGTTGTGTCTCTTTTATTCATATCATCATCCACAATTTTACAACGCTGCATTACTTTTGCTACTGTTTTTGCAGCCGGATGTCCTAACCTTCTATGCCATACTTCAAACTGCGACACAGACACAGCTTTACAATGTGTATTTCCTTCTTCTTTTCTTTTCTGTTTTTGTTCACTTTCTTTTTCTTTTTCTTCTTCTTTTTCTTTTTCTTTTTCTTTTTCTTTGCTTTTCTGTTCATGCTCAACACTACCTATTCTAGACTCTTGTACACTAAAATGAGATTCCTGGTCACTACTAGTAGATGCAGTGGCTTTTATTACTTGCAAAGCTTCTCTTCTTCCTTCAAATGAAGGTAAACCGCTTGATGATACTGCCCTGGCTAATATGCCAATGTTGTCAAATTGATAAAGTCCTCCTCTAAGAGACCCTCTGAGAAGCAGATCGTTGGTCTCCTGATCCTTAACAAAACAATCAAAAGGATGGAATTCAAAGAACACGTGATTATCTTGCGCAAATTTTGCTACACTAATGAGGTTCTTCGTGATTGAGGAAACATGTAGTAGGTTTAGTAATTTAAAGTAGTGTGTGTTGGGCTGATAAGGAGGGTTGGATACAGGAAATAATATAGTTCTGCCAATATTATTGATGCACATACCTTGACCATTACCTGTGAACACCTGCTCTGAGCCTTCATACTCTGAGCCTGTAACTAGATTGTTGCCATCAAATATAAGGTGGTGTGATGCTCCTGTGTCCAGATACCACGCTCTATCTGTCAAAGGTGTTGTTAACGGCGCAGCTGCAACCAATGCTCGTGGTTGTGAGTCTGTTTGTGACTGTGGTTGATGAAAGGCTGAAGACGGTGGAGCTGGTGAATTTGATGCTGCTTCATAAGGTCTTTGATAGTTTTGATTAAACCTGTGATAACAATCCCATACAATGTGTCCAATCCTTCCACATAGCTGACATTGCGGCCTTGAATTGCCGTAATAGAAGGATCTGCCACCTCTAAATCCTCGACCACGAGCTCGTCCTCGAAACTCCTGACCTCTTCCTTGATAGTTATGTTGTTGATTTATGAATATGTAGAGTAATTGTGGTGGTGTTCTTGCAGTTTTGATTCTGAACCTTGAGCCAAATTTACATGCATAGTGCCAAGTACATTCTTTTTAAATCTCTCAACTAATTCTTCTTGTCCTACTAATAATGCCTCCACCTCACTCTGAGTTATTTCATCAGCCTTTGAAATTATCATAGTAATAAAAGCACTGTAATCCTCATTTAAGCCTTGAGCTACTGCTTCGACAAATTCCTCACTAGTAAGAGGTGCACCTAATGCAGAAAGTGAGTTTGTTACCTTTTTTATCTTGGAGATATATTCAATTACAGATCCTTGAAGTTTGATGGTCTTAATTTGTGTTTTCAGCTGCTTTACTTTTGATTTCATCCTTTTTGCAAAATAATCTTTCAGTTTGAACCAGATCTCATAAGCAAATTCACACTTAGCCAACTGATGAGTAAACTCTGGATCCATTGAGGCAAAGAACCACGAGACTAAGAATTGATCCTCTTGCTCCCAAGCATCAAACTCCTTCGTTTCAGTGTTTGTCAATCGATCTTGTTCAGATCCATATCTCCTCGGTACTTTTCTTGGATCGAGATGCTCCTTGAGTTTATTCGATTTTATGAAGGCCAGTGCTTGACGTCTCCATGGAACGAAGTTATTTTCATCGAGCTTGAACGCGATGGTGTTGATCGTTGTTCTAGGGTTCACAATTGCGGAAGCTGTAATTTCACTTGGTAGCGCCATGGATCAGAACCTAGAGCTCTGATACCATGAGAAGGTATCAGAAAACTCTGTTAGATCTAAAAAGAGAGCAAAGAGCAAGAGAGAAAGGGAGTAGAGAGCAGAGAGAAGAGAAAAGAGAAGAGAAGAGATCGAGAAATTGAGTTCATTGATTCTAAAAAAACTACCAGAGTAGGTTTTCTCTTGAATTTATAGTCACAGCTGAAACAGATTTTTCTAACAACTAATTATCCTTCTAACAAACTTGACAACTCAGCATAACTAACTCCTAATCACATGCCTCACACTACAGCTAGTTTCATCTCTTATTTATCCTCAACATGTTGGTTATTTAAAATTTGATATTGAGACTTGTTATATATATATTTAATCTTTTTAATTTCCAAAACCGTAAATCCAAATCCAATCCAAACCGCTCGAAATTGGATTGGATCGGATTTTTTTTAAAAAATCATCCAATCCAAACCATACTGCAATTAAACATAATGTTCGGATCGGATGAGTTTTTGACTCAAAACCGATCCAAACCGCACCGCAAATACCCCTAATTACTATGTATCAAATAAATCACAAGGCTTGGATCACAGTTGATTAAGCAGTCATAACGAAAACACTATCTATCATTAAGTGATATTCCCAAAATTTAGAGTTCATATAACATTAAAGAATTAGCTCACATCTATGCCAAATAACCAAAAATATTCCACCAGCGAGATGGGAGTTGGGGAGATTATTCTGGCTTAGTTTTGCTCTTCTTTTTTCTACCTTTCCTCTTAAAAAGCATTCGACTAAATAATCGTTTGAAAGGGAACAAAGGTGGTGCTGGAGGTCTCCTCCGCTTCACTCTCGATCGACCTACAGAAAACAGAAATTTGCTCAGTTATTTTTACATATTATTCGAATCTTATAACAGGAACGTGCAAAAAATATTATCAAATGCATTTAAACATTTATGGGGGAAGCTAGGAATTATAATACATTTGGGAAAATGAAGTGACATCAAACATATTAATCAGTGGGTGGGGATAAAACCAAACAAATTATATGAAAATAGAATAAAATACAATGTTAAAAACAAAACATAAAAAATGAAAATATAAAAATTATTCTATTTAATAACAAATTAAAAATAATATAATAATAAAAAATATAATTATAATAATTTAATAAAAATAATAAAATAAAAAATAAATTATATTTTTTATTAGTATTTTTTTATATTTTTTTATAAAAAAATATAAAATATATTAATTTAGAGTTTTTAAATAAAATATATTTGTTCATATTTTATTTGTTAAACATAATTTTATATATTTGTATCTCTGTGTCTTGTAGTTATAAATAAATGCAACAAAATAACCCAGGCACATAGATTATTTTCTAGTTTCTACTGCCTTCACGATTTTAGATAATAAATTATAGAAAAAGTATAGGTACTAACATATTATCTGTCAATTTATTATTAATAATAATTAATTATTATATTTTAAACACATATATAAAAAAACACATCCAAAAAATATATTTATAAAGATATTTCTATTAAACACGACTATAAAAAAGACATTTTTATTAGACACATAACATAGCGGGATTGTAAATTATAATTAGTTATTTTAGACTGTAGGCCTGTAGCAGATGCACTGATTTATCGGACTGAATACATAGTCGTGAATTAAAATACTCTTGGTTGTATTATATTCTATAAATTTTCGTTATTGTTAGGGGTGTTTAAATCTAAATAGATCTAAATTAAATCGCTCATCTAATCTAATCTAAACTGAAAACCGATTAAAATTGCACTAATTCAGATTTGATTGGATTTTATTTTTTGCAAACCGCTTGATCGGATTGGATTTCGCATTTACTTTTTACAACCAATCCAATCCAATCCAAACCGCACAATGTGTTATAATATTATTATTTTATTATTATGTTTACAATTATACTTATAACATATTCAATTTGTTATACATTTTTATATTTTTCATGTATTATTATTATTTAGTAAATGTTTTATGTTCAAAATGTGATTTATTTATTTATTTTAACTAACCTATAATTTTATTTCTATTGTTGTTATCGTTGGTTTTTTTAAGATATTGTTAAGACTTGTTATGTAATTGTTGGTTATTTAAAATTTGATATCGAGACTTGTTATATATATTTAATCTTTTTAATTTACAAAACCGTAAATCCAAATCCAATCCAAACCGCTCGAAATTGGATCGGATCGGATTTTTTTTAAAAATCATCCAATCCAAACCGCACCGCAAGTAAACATAATGTTCGGATCGGATGAGTTTTTTACTCAAAACCGATCCAAACCGCACCGCGAACACCCCTAGTTACTGTGTATCAAATAAATCACAAGGCTTGGATCACAGTTGATTAAGCAGTCATAACGAAAACACTATCTATCATTAAGTGATATTCCCAAAATTTAGAGTTCATATAACATTAAAGAATTAGCTCACATCTATGCCAAATAACCAAAAATATTCCACCAGCAAGATGGGAGTTGGGGAGATTATTCTGGCTTAGTTTTGCTCTTTTTTTTTCTACCTTTCCTCTTAAAAAGCATTCGACTAAATAATCGTTTGAAAGGGAACAAAGGTGGTGCTGGAGGTCTCCTCCGCTTCACTCTCGATCGACCTACAGAAAATAGAAATTTGCTCAGTTATTTTTACATATTATTCGAATCTTATAACAGGAACGTGCAAAAAATATTATCAAATGCATTTAAACATTTATGGGGGAAGCTAGGAATTATAATACATTTGGGAAAATGAAGTGACATCAAACATATTAATCAGTGGGTGGGGATAAAACCAAACAAATTATATGAAAATAGAATAAAATACAATGTTAAAAACAAAACATAAAAAATGAAAATATAAAAATTATTCTATTTAATAACAAATTAAAAATAATATAATAATAAAAAATATAATTATAATAATTTAATAAAAATAATAAAATAAAAAATAAATTATATTTTTTATTAGTATTTTTTTATATTTTTTTATAAAAAAATATAAAATATATTAATTTAGAGTTTTTAAATAAAATATATTTGTTCATATTTTATTTGTTAAACATAATTTTATATATTTGTATCTCTGTGTCTTGTAGTTATAAATAAATGCAACAAAATAACCCAGGCACATAGATTATTTTCTAGTTTCTACTGCCTTCACGATTTTAGATAATAAATTATAGAAAAAGTATAGGTACTAACATATTATCTGTCAATTTATTATTAATAATAATTAATTATTATATTTTAAACACATATATAAAAAAAACACATCCAAAAAATATATTTATAAAGATATTTCTATTAAACACGACTATAAAAAAGACATTTTTATTAGACATATAACATAGCGGGATTGTAAATTATAATTAGTTATTTTAGACTGTAGGCCTGTAGCAGATGCACTGATTTATCGGACTGAATACATAGTCGTGAATTAAAATACTCTTGGTTGTATTATATTCTATAAATTTTCGTTATTGTTAGGGGTGTTTAAATCTAAATAGATCTAAATTAAATCGCTCATCTAATCTAATCTAAACTGAAAACCGATTAAAATTGCACTAATTCAGATTTGATTGGATTTTATTTTTTGCAAACCGCTTGATCGGATTGGATTTCGGATTTACTTTTTACAACCGATCCAATCCAATCCAAACCGCACAATGTGTTATAATATTATTATTTTATTATTATGTTTACAATTATACTTATAACATATTCAATTTGTTTATTTTTATATTTTTCATGTATTATTATTATTTAGTAAATATTTTATGTTCAAAATGTGATTTATTTATTTATTTTAACTAACCTATAATTTTATTTCTATTGTTGTTATCGTTGGTTTTTTAAGATATTGTTAAGACTTGTTATGTAATTGTTGGTTATTTAAAATTTGATATCGAGACTTGTTATATATATTTAATCTTTTTAATTTACAAAACCGTAAATCCAAATCCAATCCAAACCGCTCGAAATTGGATCGGATCGGATTTTTTTTAAAAATCATCCAATCCAAACCGCACCGCAAGTAAACATAATGTTCGGATCGGATGAGTTTTTTACTCAAAACCGATCCAAACCGCACCGCGAACACCCCTAGTTACTGTGTATCAAATAAATCACAAGGCTTGGATCACAGTTGATTAAGCAGTCATAACGAAAACACTATCTATCATTAAGTGATATTCCCAAAATTTAGAGTTCATATAACATTAAAGAATTAGCTCACATCTATGCCAAATAACCAAAAATATTCCACCAGCGAGATGGGAGTTGGGGAGATTATTCTGGCTTAGTTTTGCTCTTCTTTTTTCTACCTTTCCTCTTAAAAAGCATTCGACTAAATAATCGTTTGAAAGGGAACAAAGGTGGTGCTGGAGGTCTCCTCCGCTTCACTCTCGATCGACCTACAGAAAACAGAAATTTGCTCAGTTGTTTTTACATATTATTCGAAACTTATAACAGGAACGTGCAAAAAATATTATCAAATGCATTTAAACATTTATGGGGGAAGCTAGGAATTATAATACATTTGGGAAAATGAAGTGACATCAAACATATTAATCAACTTCTGGTGAGTGGGGATAAAACCAAACAAATTATATGAACTTCTGTGATTGAATGAGAGAAAAATAACACAGCTTGCAATATAAAAGTAAAGATGTACATCATCAGATAGGGTACCTGATACAGACTCAACCGGGGAAACTTGATCAGATTCAGTGCTCAGTTTATTAAGTTTTTGATCTTCTATATGAGTTACAACTGCAGAACCATCCTCTTCAATCTCCATCTCATCAAGTTTAACTGCTTCAGTTTCAAGTTTACCGGATTGTTCAGCCACCAATAAATTTTTGGAAATAGATATGTCTGTCTTTGAGACTGTATGCTGTGCAATTTCCAAATCCTCACTTTGAGGAGCTTCATGCATCTCTGTAATTTTTGCATTTAAATTAGGATAAAATATTTTCTCACTATCATGTTCATCATCACGTTTTGCATCTTGCAAAAATTTCTGCAGTTTGCTGTTCTCATTTTGTATCACAGCATCCAACGCAGTGCCGAGGGTGCCCAAGTTTGATTGTGAATCATGTGATTTTCTAGAATTGAATGTTTCAGTGGGTATACTTTTTTTAGTTTTCTCACACAATTTGTTGCAGCTCAAAAGGATGTCATTTGATCCGTGTAATTGACTACACCTAGTAGGACAAGATTTTTTTGTTGATATTGTTGCTGGCGTTGTTGTCATTGTCGTCATCGCCACTTGATCTGCTTCCATAGCATCGGGTCTTGAGCTTTCATCTTGCCTGTTGGGCTGCTCAGTTGAGTTTTTAAGTACAGGTGTTGACTGACTGATCTTTTCACCATTCGAGACGACAGGGGAAGCATTACTTGAAGGTAAGAAATCCTTTGTTTGAAAACCATGAGATGGCATGCTGTCAACCACGGGAGCAATTTCTGATGCTTTAGAGGATAATGATGAAAAACACTTTGCCCAATCATTCAACGAGATGTCACCTTCACTGGAGAGAGAATCCCATTTTAGTAATTCTTCCTGCTGATCGTCCTCAAAATTAGACACTGTATTTGATGATGATGGTTGCACTCTTATTGCATTTTTGTAAAACCGTTTTTTCCTTAAAGCTTTTACCAAAAGATTCCTGCAAACGTTCGAAAGGACATTCAAGATACCTCAAATGTTGGTCATGAGAAAACAAAGGCATTAGTAAAGTATTAGTGCAAGTTTTCATACCTACAGTTTTTAGAAATAGCATCTCTAGCTTGCTCCTTGGAGATTCCCAATATGGACAATAAGTTTGCAACATCCCAAGGTCCTCTAAGAAGATTCACTGAAGGAGCAGAACTTGAAAAGATAACGTTTCTTCCCTGAGTCCACTCCATCAAACACTACACGTTTAATCAGTGTGTTAGTTTACATGTGTTCTAATGTCAGTGTCAAAAAAGGTACCTAGAAGCAAACTACTAAGGTCAACCAATAGTTATCAGACTACTTTACTTTCTCTTTCTCACTTAATACATACACTAAAACTACATCCTAGAAACAAATTCAAGCCAAAGCACAAAGCAGATATAGTATCAACCCTCAAATGTAGAAGTAATTCTGCTTAAGACTGACACCACCGAGTTGATTAAGACTCATCAAATGATGATAACTCATCATAACAAGTAAATAATCAAGTTGCGAAAATCCTCCAGTATACTTGGCCACTCAATCCGAGAATCATTCAGGAAAATAGACATTACCTTAGCACCGTAGATCCACTGCTCCCTGATTTTAGCATTATTTAAAAGACAAGAGTAATCAACTTCAAAGCAAACCCCTCGCTGTGTAGAAATATTAACAAACCACGTATCAATTAACTGAACTCTATTAAAAGGATTCATTCATTACATTAATCCTTTTGCTCATTGAAGTAAAAGAAAAGATTGCAGAGCAAACCTCGGCAGCAACTTTAACCATGTTCTCCGTCATTCTACACGGCATCCCCTTCGAAAAGTCAACCGTAATGATATCTACCTGCAATCACTTCAGCATTGAAAAGTTAATCACTTCAACCCTATACACACAATTGAACTCATATTTGGTCGTTACGCTTCCGCTACAAGGATTTAGTTACATAAACAGTTATAACAAAGCTCTAAATCTCTAATTAACTTACCTCCGATTTCTGGCATGCCATATCGAATGTGGCCCGACTGGAGGGCTTAATGGCAACGAGATCGTAGGTCTTGAGGATAGGGTTGTCGCAGCAGACGGCTGTGGCATGTAAGGGGGTCTCGATCAAGACGGTGACGCGCGTGTACTGACGGAAGGGGGTGGACAAGGGAATACGGAGGAGGTCGCGGTGGAGCTTAGCGGAGAGGGAAAGAGAGGGGAGGGTGTTGAGGAGAGAGGATATGGAGAGAGGTTTGATGGAGCAACGGTGTTCATCGGATATGACGCCACTGATCGTGCGGTTGTAGGCGATTCCAGTGTAGCCAAGCTCCATGGCCTTCACGGCAATCCTGGTGCGGCTGGCTTCGACTGTCCTTTTTGGCGGATGCGTGTACGGTATGTTTAGGTCGAAGAACCCCATCGGTGGTCGCTCTATTCCGGCTAGCGGTTTAGCTTAGACTTGGGAGTTTGGGGTTTCTCACTCTGGAGGAGGGGCTTTAGGCGCCCTATACACGCATTCTTTCTTTTCGTTTTTAATTTTTGGTCCCATTTGGGCTTGCAATATTTTTGGTAGCCCAAGTACCTAATGAGCAGAATAAAAAATAGAAGGCTAGAAGCCCAAGCCCCCATGTAATTGGCCTTTTGGATAAGTAAATTTTTTTTGTGACTAAATAGAAAAGAAAGAAGGAAAAAAATAGAGATAAAGCCAAATTAATTGGCTAGATTCATATCTAAATTTATTAGATGTTGAATCTCACTCCATAGTTGGCTCCAATTCGAGTGAATGTTCGCACCAGAAGCATCTGCTTTAGCCATACAATCTGCAACACTATTTGCATTCCTCTGAATTAAAAGAATAGAAACTCTTCAATTCCAATTCATAACTTTCTGTATATGCTTTGCCAAATCCCATTCCGGAATATCTTTACCAAGCATTCTTTGGTTTACCAAGAAAAGAGCTTCTAAACAGTCTATTTCACAAATAACCTCACGAAATTCACTCTCCCAAGCAAGAAGTAAACCTATCAAAATTGCATACAATTCAGCAAAAAGAATACTGCACACTTTGACTTTTCCAGTGCAACCTTTCAACCAACATCCATCAATCAGGATTGCGAATAATACAACTAAAACTAGCATAGCCAAAAGGAGCAAAACAACTAGCATCACAATTTAATTTAACAGAATAAAGTGGAGGTGGAACCCAATGCAAACAAAGCAAAGGAGGAGACAAAGATTGATGCATAGCAAAAATAGTGTAAAACTCCCTTACTGAACTACGAATCAAACTCACCACTTTACTAGCACTCCAAGAATCATCTATATTAAATAAGTCATGATTCCTGCTTTTCCAAATCCACCAGATGGTCGAAAAAAAAAAGAAAAACATCTCTATTCCTTGCACCTCTATAGAGCCAATCACGTAAATCTGAGTTATCTGAATACAGGTCTAAAAGGTTCCAGACCTCCTTGGCACTATGACACTCCTGAAGACAATGAAGAATGGATTCAGAACCATTCTGACACCGATGACAAGTGCTAGATAAAGCTAAGCCATGACCCAAACGAAACTCTGCCATAGGAATAGCATTATGAAGACTGAGCCAAATCAAGAACTTGTACTTCTCAGGAATATGCAGTCGCCATACCCACAACCAATTATCATGCTCATTCCAGTCAAACTTTCTTTTAGATAGCCAACTGTACCCACTCCTAACTGAGTAGAGTCTAGAAGATGCCACATCCCACGACCAACCCGAACTATCTCCAACATTCAAATCCGGATTATAAGCATTCAAACGCTGTTTGACATCTTCTGGAATGATAGAGAAAATATCATGGAGATTCCATTGACCATCTTTTCAAACGTCTCTAATAGTTAAATCAAAGTCAGATATATGTACAAAAGAGACATCTTGAGCAATTGGGCCCTCAATACTCCAATTGTCAAACCAAAAAGATTGATCAAGTGACCCGACACACCAAGAGAAGGCATCCTTAAGAGCACCAAAAGCCTTTGAGATACTCTTCCAAACATGAGAAGCGTTGCAAGGGACAGGGCCATCTAAAACTCCCTCATTCCTCAGATACTTCGCCTTCAATAGTGCAACCCAAGGCTTGTCCTAACAATGGAAAAGTTGCCAAACCAATTTATTAAATAAAGATATATTAATACACGCAGGATCTCTAACACCCAGGCTACTAAATTTCTTTGGAGTGATTACGGTCCTCCAATTAACAAGAGAAAGACCTCTACCATCAACTTGACCCTTCTAAAGGAACTGTCTCATCATAGAAGACAATTTATCACAAACCCAATTTGAAAAAAAAGATACCTGCATATGATAGACAGGAATGGATGCTGCAACAGAATTGATCAGGCAAAGTCTCCCTACTTTATTTAGAAGTCTTCCTTTCCATTTAGCTAATCTTTCCCTCACCTTTTCAATCACCGAATGAAAAGAAGCCCTACTGGTATGGGAATGATTAAGGTTAACTCCAAGATATCTTCCTAAGTCCAAAGCAAAACGTATTGAAGAAACACTAGTAAAAATATCTCTTCTACGAGCAGTCACATTTTTAGAACAAAAAGCTTTAGACTTTTCAAGATTCACTTTCATGCCAGATGTCTTGCAGAAAATGTTAATAAAATGCATGACTATTTGAACCTAACTCTTTGTAGCCTGACAGAAAAGTAAGAGATCATCTGCAAACATCAAGTGAGAAAATTTTGGGCCACCCCTAGTGATAGAAACTGGCTTCCACACACCTTCGACCACCTTATGAGATATATAGCAAGCAAGTCTTTCCATACAAAGTACAAATAAGTAAGGAGACATTGGATCACCCTGTCTAAGCCCCCTTATAGGAGCAAAACTATCCAATCTATTCCCATTCCACATAATAGAAAGAGATGATGCACGGACACAATTCATAATCAAATTAACAGTGATGATAGAAAAACCAAAAGCAATTAGAGTACTCTCCAAAAACCTCCAATCAACCCTATCATAAGCTTTTTCAAGATCAATTTTAAAAGCAAGAGCACCTTTCTTTGATTTTGTGTGCTTCATGAAATTCAAAATTTCTTGGGTCACAATAATATTATCAGGAGCACTACGACCCGGAATAAAACCTCCTTGCAAAGGACTAATAATATCTGGAAGAAAAGGCTGAAGTCGATTAGTCAATACTTTGGTGATAATTTTATAAACAACATTACACAAGATAATAGGCCTGAAATCCTTCATAAAGGCAGGGTTATCAATTTTAGGAATAATCACAATCAGAGTTTCCATGATGCTAGGATTTAAGTACTCTCCCAAGAAAGCGCTCAAGATAATATTCCAAATCTCAGTGCCTACTATCTCCCAATATTCTTTAAAAAAATAAGCTTGAAAGCCATCTGCACCAGGAGCTTTATAAGGGCTCATACTGAATACTACTGACTTGACTTCCGCAAAAGAGATAAGGTCAATTAATCTAGCACAAGCCTCGGTGTTTAGAGTGGGCATCGGAACATCCCCTAAACAATCAACCTCAACATCTTCTGTTGTATCAAAGAGATTCTTGTAAAAAGAGAGGGCTTCTTCCTGGAGAATATCTGAATCAGTAGACCAAGACCCATCTCTAACATATAATCCATGTACTCTATTATGGTTTCTACGCACCAAAGTCTGAAGATGAAAGAATTTAGTGTTTCTATCCCATACTTGACCCACCGCTCTCTAGATTTCTGGTACCAAAAAAGTTCCTCTTGCAATAAAAGCCTATTGTAATCTTCCCTCAGTTCAGCTTCTTTAATTCTCAGAGATAACACACCGGTAACCTCCAAACGCCGTTGAATCTGATCAATCTGATATTCCAGCTTACTTTTTCGCATAAAAATATTTCCAAAAATATTTAAGTTGAAGTCCAAAGAAGCCTGTTGAACCATCTTAAGCCTTTCAATAACACCTCCAAACTCTTGATTCGAAGCCTTACTAATAACATGTTTATAAGAAGGATGTTCTGCCCTCGCAGCTTGGAACCTAAAAGGATGAGATCCTTTCACTCTGGGGCCACCATGACAACGAACTAAATAGGACAATGATCAGAATGAAGCCTACTAAGAATTTCAGAATAACCCTTAGAAAACATTGTCATCCACGCCTCATTAACTAGAGCTCTATCCAACTTTTTGGCCATGTTCCTGCCAGCCTGAACTGCTCTATACCAAGTATATCTCCTACCAGTCACTTTAAGATCAAAGAGCTCACAGTCATCTAAAGTAGCAGCTAATAGACTAGCTCTGTGAGAAGAAAAATAAGCACCTGTATTCTCGTCTGGCGCCACAATCTCATTAAAATCACTAACGGCCATCCACGGTCCATTATGACCTGAATTAATAGAACACAAATGATCCCGAAACATACTTCTTTTTTCGAATTGAGGACTCCCATACACTGCACTACAAAGTCAAACTAAGTTATCCATACTCATTTTTACTGTGATACATTGGTCAATTTGGATAAATAAATTATGATAATGTAAAATCATAAATGTAATCACTGACAAAAAAAAAATCATAAATGTAATATAATAATATGAGAGCATTGATCACTAAATAAAGCTCGACAGTTCAAATTTGCGACAGATTAATTTTTTATCTGAAAATATTGTGGGAAAAAAATATAAGAGTATTGACTATAGCATCTCTCTAATAACAATAACTAATAATAAAAATAATTAAATTTAAGCCAATGTGATAATTAATTATACTATTTAATAATATAATTCAGATGATTAATTGATTATACATGTCCTTTTCTTATTGTTTGAAATTTGACTTAGTTTGATCCTTTAAATTTGTAGCCTTGCAAGATTTGATGAGTAAAATAAAAATGACAATGGAAAAAACGAAGTATTATGGCTTAAAATCAATTGCCTGAATGGAAGTTAGTACAGCGTAATAAAAGATATAAGCTAAATTCAAAAGACAGTTGTTCACACTTCACATGAGAGATACCAATATGTCACATTCCTCATGCATATCAAATTCATACAGATTTGACCGCATTAATGCATTATCTTTATTTTCGTTTGTCACTGAATATTACTATCTGTTATAATTTTATTGGACTCTATCTATAAATTAAGATGAAAATTCAGATGCATGTGTGAAGTTAATAGTTTAGAATTGTTAGATAAAAATTTAATCAAATTATCTAACGGTTCTCAATTATAGTAAAATTGATTATACATTAGTTTTTACTATAAATTAAATCTTTAGTAGTACTAGAAACGAGCACATTTTGTAATTTATAATCATTATTAATTGAGTCTCATTAGAGAGCCAGTGGAATATTTATACAATGTGTACAATGGATTGTTTATTTAATTCAATATGAGTTAAAAATAAAAATTATCCATGAAATAATAAATTTAAAAACTCTTATTCAGTTATTTCACATCAAATTTCAAATTCTCCAATTTCAAATTTCAAATTTTAAAAAAATAACTATCTGAAATCCTCCAATACTCTCTTCTTTTTCAACCGGCGGCCATCTCACCTTCATCAATAATCATCCAATTTCACCGTCGCTACTTGACTTGCCACACGCCACTCACCTTTAATAAAAATAACCATCCACTTAAGGATAAAAATAATCATCTGTATATTTAATTAATTGAACATCTAACATATTTTAATTATATATAACTAAACTCAATCCAATCAAAATAATCATTTACATAAAAATAAAATAGCCATCAACATACCTACTAAAATGACCATCATAAATTGACCATTAAAATAGAAGAAGATGAATAAAGAAGAAACTATTATTATGGTCAAACATAATTTTAAAGGACTAGTCTTGATAAAATCGGCATTATTGTGAATCATAGGGCTCAAATCATGAGAGAAGCTAACCATGCTTGGATCCGAAGAAGAAGAGCATGGTAGTATCATCGATGAGAAGAGACTTGAAAGAATGGGAGAAAGCGAAGGCGTATCGGAGGAGGTGAGGATGGTGTCGGAAACAAGGCATACACTGACTGCGACGGAGGCGCTAGACGTCTGAGTTGCTGCAGTACCGTTAGTTCAACCCACACAATATGCGCGTCTACCCTTGGCGGTGGCCTGTGTGGCAAACGGCGCCAGTCGGAACAGTGTCGGCGCGATTTCCGATAACAGCTGGTGACCGTGGCATTAATGTCCCGGCGAGATTCTATGAGAAATGCATAAAACGCTGACAAATTAATTTGTTTCCAAAACAGACAGTAATCTTAATAATTGATTTAAATTTTAAATTGAAAATTATTTAAAATTAATTTATTGCCTATAATTTAGTTTTAATTTCAAATTAACTTCATTATACACATTGTATAAAATATACATTATTTTTTTATTAATATTTTTAATGATATAAAATTATATCTGATAGTATAAAATTATATTTTTTTTAAATAATTAAATACATGCTAAATTTTAATAAAAGTGTTGCTTGAAAACTTTTTCCTAAATCTTCACCTACATAAGCTGTAACATGTTAGTCACACTCCAACAATCGAGTATAAGTGTACTATTACTATATATGTATTCCCAGAATCCATGGCCTCCGTTATCATATCCAACTGTGTTGACGAGGAAACAAGCGTTCCCATTCGGCCATTAACCTTCGTAAATCTCCACAAGTGGCCGGAATCCGACGTAGAGTTCGTGAAGAGGGTGAACTCCTTCAACAATGGCGAGGAGCGAAGAGTAAACAGCCGCCTCTGGTGCAGGCAAATGTATCTGAGGAGCTACAAGTTTTCGAGGGAGAAGAAGGGTGTGACTCACAAGGCCATTAAGCGTCTTAGAACTCTAAAGGAGAGTGTGGTTCGCGCCACAAATAATGCTGCGCCATCAACCAATTTTATTAAGCCTAATTATTATAAGGTTCTCATCACTGCTTATGCTGCCTTCTTCTCAACCCTTCACAAGCTTATGTCTTGCTTTTCATCATGTCGCTCCCCATAGCTTTCCTGTCCTCAATTACTTGGTTCTATGTGTTGGTTTATATACTCTGTCTGCTTCTATTTGATTAATGGCATATATATCACCAATTAAATTCAATAGCCTTGCTTAATACTTTAATCTATGAAGCTTGTAATACATGAAAACTTTATGTTAAATATAGTTTTGAGAGATTATGAGAAAATAAAACTGCATTTTATTTTGTCAGCAAATATAATTTTAACTCAATGATAAGCGCTTGATCTAATAATATCCTAATTCCTATTCGGCAGTGCTTTGTCAACATTTCATCTGTTATATCATGTAGTTGTTTGAGAGACTTACATAGTATGTGTACCTGTCTATGAAAGTATACTGGTAGTATATAATGTGATCTCAAATTGTTGAAACATAAAACTAATATTTGTCCCAACTTTTTGTGTGTATAGTTTTTATTTTTGGGTATAATTAGAGGGGAATTTTCTTAGGTAAATTGTGGATCTTCCACTATAGTATTGCCCTGTCATGTCAGTATATATATATATATATATATATATATATATATATATATATATATATATATATATATAGGTCTTTAGTGGCTAAGGTTACGATGGCTAAGAGTGACTAAGTTTTTACTGATCAATGAATGAGTATTTTTTTAGTGGATAATTCTAAAATTTTAATGGTTGAACTTTAGTGTGAAAATCTATTATAATGTTAGATCAATAAAAGATCATGAAGTATTAATAACGAGAGTAATCCAAAAAAAAATAAATAAATCAAGAACTAAATCATGTAATATTTATATAACCTCTTACTATTAATATATTTATGGCATGAATTATATGAGAATATAAATTTATAAAATGTTAAAATTTTATTAAAAAATATTTTTATTTTGAACAAAAATAACTATTAAAAAGTATTATTGATATTATAATAGTTATTATTATTATTATTTTTGTTCTTGTTATTATTGATATTATTATTATTATTATTAAAAGAAATTTTTAAAAATTAGTCATTTTTAATAGTTTTGTTCATCTTTTGGTGAATATAAATACTAAATTATTTAAGGCTATTAAACAAGGAATTTTGGGGAGTTGGAAAAAAACCCTAGCAGAGAAAGAGTACGTACTCCGTACTCAAAGAGAATGAGAGAAGGAGAAAGCGGGGACGAGCGGTTGAGGGTGAAACACGGTGAGGAAGATGGCCATGCCATCGGAAGAGATAAGGGGGAGAGCGTGGGTGGGTGTGCATCCGGTGTTAAGGAGGGTTCTTCTCGAGAGGGGTTAGGAAAGCCAACCAAGGTCTCTTTTAGAGATAAAGTTATTGGTGCAGAAAAGTCTAAGGCCTTTGCATTAGTAGGGTCTTTATCTGGGGATGGTATCGCGACGGTGACAGGTAAGCAGGGTGATTCTCGTCCACCAAGTGTCAGTTTTACCAAGGAGGCAAAGAGCTGTCTAGCTGAACCTTATAAGGAAGCCATCGTGATCAAGGTGCTGGATAAGTATTATGGCTACACGGCTCTCATGCATAAGCTCCGGATAGTATGGCGCATCAAAGGAGGGTTTGATTTGTTGGATGTGGGATTTGGATATTTTTTGGTTAAATTTGATATTGCTGGGGATCGTGAGAAAGTCATTCTTGGTGGCCCGTGGTTGATAGACGGTCACTATGTTGCAGTAAAGCCATGGGATGTGGATTTTAGGCCATGCGAAAAATCCTTTGGATCAACGCTGGTATGGATTCGAGTCTCGGGACTTCCAATTTGGTGCTACCAGGAACAAGCAATGCTGCGAATTGCTTCTGCAATTGGGATTCCGGTGAAAGTAGATTTGGCTACTAAGCTTGCAGAAAGAGGAAAATATGCCCGAGCTTGTGTTCAAATTAATCTTGAGTTGCCTGTAATTAAACATATTATAGTGGAGGGTGTGACTTATGAAGTGGAGTACGAGAGTTTACAGTTGATTTGTGCTACTTGTGCACGGTATGGGCATGATAAATCGTTGTGCATGGAGAAGGAGTCCTTGGAAGGAAACATAAATTCCTTTGGTGATGGAAAAAATAATGAAGCCCCAACACTAGTGCCACACAACAATCATGAGATTCAAAAAGAGGCTGAATCAGAAGCTCGTGATTTGGGTGAGAAATTAGGAGTTGTTAAAGGGAAGGATGTGGTTACGGAATCATTGGCTCCTCACGTGCCTGATGGTCTTGTTAATGAGGCATGCATGGATGATGGAGAGGGCTGGCAACAAGTGCTGCGTAAGAAAAAATTTACAATGGGCCAGTCATCAGGTTTGAAGGACCAAGATGGAAAGCAGCACAAGTTTGGTTCGAGAAGGGTTCCAAGGCCCAATTTGCATGGTGATGGAGGCAAATCAACTGGCATTAGGATGGGGAAGCAAGAAAAACATGAAATTGCGCCATCTCCATCGCGCAGAACTCCTGCACGTCGTGGAATTTCTCTACGGAAGCGTCCTCGGCCTTCCTCCTTGCAGAACTCGCCAGTTGATAAAAATGGTGGCACAACGGAGGAAACCTTAGTAGATGGAAGCATGGCAAATGCAGTGTCAGGGGGTCCAAAGGTGGCAATTATTGAGGATCAGAGTGTGCCAGTACCGCAGGACAAACCACCTATTGAGGTTGGTGATTCTGTTTAGAGTTTATGTTCTTATTTATTATGTCCCTATTATTTATGGATAGTTTAAATATGATTGTTTGGAATATTAGGGGTGCTTCTAATAAGTTAGCCCGGGTGCATTGTAAGGAACTTGTTAGGAAATTTAGACCTGTTTTCTTTATTGTGGTTGAAACTCACTCCCCTTTTCAGCATTTAAAATTATTTTGGGAAAGGTTGGGGTATCACTCTGTTGGTATAGTAGAGGCAGAGGGGCATAAGGGAGGTATTTGGTTTCTATCCTCTATGAAGGGTGTTTGTTGTAAGTTCATTGATGCTTTTGATCAGGGTGTTACTGTTGAGGTTCACTTTGATAATTTAATTTGGAGGTGTAGTGGTATTTATGGCAGTCCTCAATTTAATAAAAGGGTTCTCCTTTGGGATTATCTTGTTGCACAATCCATGGTTTTTCAAGGACCTTGGATTGTTCTTGGTGATTTTAATGAAGTCAAATTTTCTCATGAATCTAAGGGCTGTCAATTTTCTCATCAAAGAGCAGACATGTTTGCTACTTCATTAGGGGATAGTGGTTTGTTTGATCTGAAGACTATCGGGAGGCAGTTTTCTTGGTACAGGAGGGTGAAAAATTATGTTGACGTGGCAAAAAAGCTTGATCGAGTATGTATAAATAGTAGTTGGTTATCTATCTTTCCAGAGGCTTATGCAGAAGTTTTAAATAGGCTTCAGTCTGATCATTGCCCTATTCTGGTGCGTTGTAAAGGTCGTCCTCAGCCTAAAGGGAATCGACCTTTCCGATTTGTTGCTGCTTGGGCTACTCATCCTGGGTATAAAGATATTGTGAACCAGTCATGGTGGTCTGGTAATAGAGGAATTCATGGCAAGCTTTCAGAAGTACAGAAGAATTCACTAGAGTTTAACTCGAAAGTATTTGGTAACATTTTTGTTAAGAAATGTGAATTAGAGCAGCAGATTAATTATTTACAAAAGCGTTTGGAAGTGGTGGATAGTATTTATTTGCGTCAGAAAGAGCAACAGTTGCTTGATGATTATAATAATACTCTAGTGCAAGAAGAGCTCCTATGGTTCCAAAAGTCCAGAGAGCAGTGGGTAAGGTTCGGGGATAGGAATACAAGATTCTTTCATATTCAAACTCTTGCGCGAAGGAAGCATAATAAGATTCATGGCCTTTTTCTCAAGGATGGAGTGTGGGAAACTGATCCAGAGGTTCTGAGTCAAGAAGCAGAGTCTTTCTATAAAAGCTTATTCTGTCATTTGGATGATGTTGATTTGGGTTGCCTTGGTGATGTGCCTCTTCCTTCTCTGAATGAGGAAGCTTGCAATAATCTTACGGCACCAGTTACTATGGAGGAAGTTAAAACAGCTGTTTTTCACATGAACTCTTTTAAAGCTCCAGGTCCGGATGGGTTTCAAGCTTTCTTCTTCAAAGAATATTGGGAGATCATTGGTTTTGATGTTTGGAAGATGGTTAAGCAGGCATTCTCCGGTGTTACTCTTGATCCGAGAATGTTGGAGACTTTACTGGTTCTCATTCCAAAGGTTGAATCACCGGTATCTATGAAAGATTTCAGGCCGATTAGTCTCTGCAATGTAGTTTACAAGATCATCACGAAGGTCCTTGTTAATAGGCTTCGTCCTCATCTTGCGGAGATTGTTGGCCCGCTTCAAGGAGGATTTATTCCGGGACGAGGAACTCCTGACAACATCATTATTGCTCAAGAAGTCCTCCACTTTATGAAGAAGACTAAATCAAAGAAAGGCACACTGGCCTTTAAGATTGATCTGGAGAAAGCTTATGATAGAGTTGACTGGAGGTTTTTAGCTCATACCCTTAAGAGCTTTGGTTTTCCTATTCCTACACTTAATTTGATTATGAATTGTGTCACTGCTTCTTCCTTATCTATTCTTTGGAATGGGAGTCGTCTGAATGGCTTTACTCCTAGCCGAGGTCTTAGACAAGGAGACCCTATGTCACCCTATCTTTTTGTGTTGTGTATGGAGCGACTGGCATGCTTTATTAGTCATCAGGTTGATTTGGGCTTGTGGGAGCCGGTTGCTATTTCTAGAGGGGGACCAAGAATATCCCATTTAATGTTTGCGGATGACTTGCTTCTATTCTGTAAAGCTACAAAGAGACAAGTGCAAAATGTGATGTTGGTTTTAGAGAGTTTTTGCAAAGCATCTGGGATGAAGATTAATGTGGAGAAGTCTAAAGCGCTTTGCTCCAAGAATGTCTCTGCAAGAAGGAAAGAGGTTTTCACTGGGGTATCCTCTATCAGATTTGTCCAGGATTTGGGCAAGTATCTTGGAGTTACCCTTAGCCATTCTAGGGTGACTCGTTCAGCTTTCAATGGTGTCCTGGATAAGATTCGGAGTAGGCTAGCAAGCTGGAAAGGGAGTTTACTCAATCGGGCTGGTAGACTCTGCTTGGTTAATTCTGTTGCCGCTGCTATTCCCACGTACCAGATGCAGGTCTCTATTTTTCCCAAAGGAATCATTAGTAAATTGGAGTCTATGATGAGGAATTTTCTTTGGAAAGGACAAGTTGATGGAAGAGGATTGAATCTTGTTAGTTGGAAGGTACTGGTTACTCCAAAAAAATATGGAGGTTTGGGGATTAGAGATCCTTATTGTGTAAATATTGCTCTTCTTGGGAAGCTAGTTTGGACTTTTTTCCAGCAGCCAAACAAGCTATGGGTCCAATTATTGGATGCCAAATACCGATCATCTCTATATGACTGTTTTAGTTATCCTAAGAACAAGGACTCTCCCATTTGGAGGTGTCTTTGCAAGGCTTGGAAAGTGTTGAAGGATGGGTTTGCTTGGTGTATTGGAGATTTGAACCAGAATTTTTGGTTTTCTAGCTGGAGGAGAAAAGGACGGTTATCTAATGAGATGGATTATGTCCACATTTCTGATTCGAATCTCCGGATACAGGATATTTGGTCGGTTGGTAGGTGGCATTTGGATACTCTTTATTCTCCTTTATCTCAAAATCTGAAAGATAATATTCTCTCTTACAATCCAGATGAACAAGCAGGTCCGGAAGTGGGTTGGTATTGGAGTGGGTCTGCTGCCAAAGTCTATGACTCACGCAATGGTTACTTGTGGTTGTGTAAGCAGCTGTTTGGTTGGGAGGAGAGGGAGAATTGGCTTTGGCTTTGGCGTCAGCTTGTTCCGGAAAAGCATAAATTTTTGGCTTGGTTGTGTCTTAAGGAGGCTCTTCCTACTGCAAGTTTTCGCTTTAGAAGAGGGATGTCGTCATCGGATATGTGTCCAAGATGTCTTTCTAGCCAGGAATCGGTTATACATTGTATTCGGGATTGTCCAAAAGCTCAGCTTGTCTGGCAAAGGTTGGATATTCCTTGTCATCCTTTGGATTTGAAGAACTGGTTCTTGTATCATAGCAGAGAGCACCCGTTCAAGTTCTTTTCGGGACTTTGGTGGATATGGCGAGCAAGGAATAACGACATCTTTAATCCCCATGAAACTTGGCCTCCGGAAAAAGTCATTTGTCTGGCATTAACTTCAGAAAAGGAGCTTAGAAATATTTTTGAATTACAACGTATGTCCCTTCCCTCTACTCTAAATGGTTTTTGGAATCCCCCATCCATTGGTACTTTTAAGATTAATTGTGATGCTAGTTATTTTGGTTCGGGTGATAGTGTTGGTTTTGTTTGTGTTATTAGAGATTGTAATGGGAGCTGGCAAAGGGGGTGTTTGGGAATGATTGAGAGTAATAGTATTCTTCAAGGAGAATTGTTTGCTATTTGGAGAGGATATCTCTTAGCTTGGGATGTGGGTCAACGAGATGTTATTTGTGAGACAGATTGTGTGGAAGCATTTAATCTTGTTACTCAAGATGGTTTTGGGTTTATTGATCCACTGGTGCTCAAAATAAGAGATATCATGCATTGGAATTGGCGTGTTGACTTTCGTTTGATTATGAGAGATGCAAACACGGTGGCAGATACTATGGCAAAGATGGCGATGAAGTTACAACTTTCGCATGTGGAGCTTCTTTCACCTTGGGAGGAGTTTAAGAGTAGTCTTAAACGGGACTGTCCCTCTATTTAAGCAGTTCCTTGTTTTATTTTTTTTGTTTTTCTTTGTTTAATTTATTTCAGTCACCAAAAAAAAAAAAAAATACTAAATTATTTTTAACAGATAAATTTTATTAATTTATGTGTTCAAATTCTAAAAACTTTGAGTGCAAATGATAATGATTCATATGTGTAAAATTTTAATAAACATAAGTGTAAACTGTATGTTTATTGTGTACAAAATTTTTATAAATATGGGTACAAATTATTACCGACTAAGTGTTGACAAAAAATGATGATACTTGTTGGTCATATAGCATTCTTCTTATTAAAAATCTTCATAATAGTTTTATTAATAAATTTTTTTTTTTACTTTGTGAATCCACTAAAGCTAGTATCTATAAATATTGAATTCATAATGTCATACCTTTTATAATTTACTTAAATAAACTATTTGAAAATCAGTCATATATCAGATTATCTTAAAACTGAATTCATTGTTAATTTTTTTCTCTCTCAATATTTATATAAAATGTGATCCTTATATAAAAAAAACAAATATAAAATCTGCAAAATCATCATGATTTGTGAAATAAATTTGTTAGTTTTTATCAACGTTTATACTTTTTTAAGATATTAATTTATTAATTTTTATTTAACTAAAAATTTTTTGTTTTTTAATTTGTATATCCATGATTAAACATATTATTTGTTAATTCCATGATATAAGTTTTAAAACTAAAAAAGAAATGAACATTGACAAGCACGAAACGTAAAAATATAAAACAAAACGAGTCACTCGTATTTTTTTAGGATATTCATATAAAATTACGGTAAAAGATATTTTAATCATAATAATGTATAAAATATTTTTTTATTAAGATTATCAGAGACGGATCTAGAATTTTTAATATAGAGGGATCGAATTATAGACAAATTTTTTAACTTTTTTTAGATTTTTTTCATTACGTAAAAGTAATTTAGAAATAATATATAGTTATTGAATTGGTTTTATCTAAATATAAAATAAAAATCTTATAAATTAATTTTCATAATACCATTTTTTATATGACAATTACATAAAAGAGACAACAATATCGATAATATATTATAAAATTATAATGGACCAAAAATTTGTAGTGTATTTAGTTACAAAAATTATTAGTTAAAATCACTTGAAAAAAAATCATAAATTATTAATTACTTGAAAGGTATAATACTGTTATTAAATATAAGATACGAATATTAAAATAAAATGATAGCTGAAATTAAATAAGTTAAGATAAAAAAAAGTTAGATAAATTTTTTTCTTTTAAGAATGTAAAATTAAACAAAAAATTGAGTATTTTTTTTCAATAAAATAACATCTAATATACACGATATAATTACCAAAATATAATTCTATAAGTTATTACTAATATTTTATATAATAATATAAATGTTAAATATATTATTATTAAAAGAACAAACAATTTTTCTTAAAAATAGATATAGAGATAAATATATAAAAATTAATTTGATAAGTACAAAAATATGAGTGTATGATATTAAGTTGGTTAAGTAAAAACTATTAGAGAGCTAAATAATTAAGATATAAATATATTACATAATAAAAAATTAATACATATAAAGCTACTAAATTACATAATATTTTTTATTTCTCTAAACATATATCTCATATGTAAACATAGTTCTATAAAATTTTTGGATGGCCAAAACCACTGCTGTCTCCTACATGTTATAATAAGAGATAAAATAGAATAAAAATTAATACAAACTGAAATTCAGATTTTATATTTAACTGAAACTCAACTAAAATTGCATATCTACAAACATATAAATTTAAATCATAAATTTATTTTTAAAAAAAGTAACCTATATATAACTTTCTAATATGGCATTTCAGTATAAATTTTTTACATTTTAAATTTTAAAATAACAAATAATTATAATAAAAAATTATAAAAGTCTAACCAATTTAGACAGTGTAATTCTAAAAATATTAGTGCATAGCATTTGTAAAATTATTATTTCTCTTTTAATAATAATAATAATAATATAAATAATAACAAGAACAAAAATAATAATAACTACGATAATATCAACAATACTTTTTAATAGTTATTTTTATTCAAAATAAAAATATTTTCTTATAAAATTTTAACATTTTATAAATTTATACTCTCATATAATTCATGTCATAAATATATTAATAGTAAAAGCTCACATAAATATTACATGATTTAGTTCTTATTTTTTTATATTATTCTCATTATTAATAGTTCATAACCTTTTATTGATCCAACATTATAATAAATTTTCACACTAAAGCCCAACCATTAAAATTTTAAAATTATCCACTCAAAAAATACCAACAAATTTTTTTCCTTAAAAAAAAGGCCCACATGATATACATATTGTTTCGGTCAGTTTATTTACTCTTTTGTCCTGCACTGATCATCAACAATAAAGGTCTATCACTTTAATTAACAACTTCCACTCAATTTTCTACATGTCATGTGTTTATTGATCAATCAAAATAATTTTGGTCACCAAAGATCTATCTATATATATTCGAAGATGAAACAGTGCTATTATAAAAAGAATTTTAAGTATATCAAATATATTAGTGTTTTAATAATTTTAACCGTTGAATTCAATAATAAAAAATTATATAATATATATTAATTAAAATCAACTATTATTATTATTTGAATGCCCGTGTTCGGGATAGATTTAAAAACTTTCTGCTATTATATTATGTTTCTCTTCAACTAGCTAGTGCATTAGTAGTAGGTAAGGGGACTAGGGGAGAAGATAGAGGTGGTGGTGGGTGTTCACTAGGCCTAAGTGCAACTATGACTAAATGAAACTCACAATAGTTATAAAAGCTATGGAATTCTATTCTACTACTAATTTCTAAATTGAATAATTTTAAATTTGTAATGACAGGGATGTTCACTAGCTATTGAACATTACGCACAAAAGATAATACAAAAGAGAAGATGGCAACATAGTGTGGCCAACAGAAATACCATTTTCCTATCACATGGTTCTAATCATGGATCACTAGAAAATAGAAACATCACCATTTCGTTTTCTTATTTTTCAAATGATGGATTACATCTAATCTAAATCTACTGAGAAGTAAATTAACCACTGTAGTCTCATGCCAAACTAAAAGGAACAAAAGGATACCAACACTAACATGAGCCACTGAGTAGAAGGGAGATGGGGGAGAAAAAAGAACAGAACACAATAATGCTGAATAACCATAATATTCGCATGCCAAAATAATGTATTAAAATTCTAAATCAATTTTGTCAACCTATTAATTCAGTTTCACCTAAGAAGATAGTTAAAAATGATTAAATAATAATTTAGTCAAACATATCAAATCATTTAAAAAGTATATAAAAAAATCTAGAGAGCCAATATTTTTATTAAAATCTAGCCAGCACTTAACCAACAAAAAAAGAATAAGTAATCAATCACACACCATTAGATATAATTTCACACCATTAAAAATACTAATGATAACTAATTGATTACTACAAATCATAAAAACCGATGGTCCCTAACACTCGTCAAAGTATATAAGAAGAGTTTATTTTCTCAAAAAAAAAAATATTTGTTAAGTGGTATGTACTCTTTATATACTTCTACTACAATTAATTATAATCACTCATTAAATAGCTAACAGACTAAACTCTATTCTAATTAACATATACTAAAATGATTAACTTATACAAATTTCAATATTGAACGAATGGATCCATTTGGTGTTCTGGCCACCAATTAAGTAAAGACGTCTGATTAACTAAGTCTTTCTTTACAAATCTATAAAAGTATCTTAATATAGTGTGTCAGGGCAGAGAGATCAAGTGATCATAATAAAAATCAAAATATAATACAAACAAGAACAAAAATAATAAAACAACAGCGTTGTAATAAAACAGTTGAATATCCACTAATGTTGAAAATCATCTTCATCTCCCCTCTGACTTCACCAACTGAGAGAACACCCTACTCATTGAAACACCAGACAGATCATCCACATTTGTGCCTTCAAATTTAATGGCAGAGGCGCTTGCATCGTTGTTGAAGTTGTTGACCTGTGGAGAGAGACTGATCATATTAGTACTGTTTTCTTGAGGATCATTCCCTTGAGTAGCAGACTCTTGAAGCTGCAGGGCATACTCCAAATTCCACAATACATCTCCCATAGAAGGCCTGTCTACACCGAAGTCTGCCAAGCATTTCTCCGCGGTTTCTCCAAACTTCCTGAGAGATTCCGGTCTTATGTTGCTTGCAAGTGCAGGATCTATGATCTCCTCCAATTGCCCCTTCTTCTGCCACTTCATTGCCCATTCTGCCAAGTTTACCATCTCCCTGGGAAGGGACGGATCTATGACAGGTCTTGCACAAAGAACTTCAAACAGAACCACGCCGAATGAATACACATCAGACTTTTCTGTTAGCTGCTGCCTCCTGAAGTATTCAGGATCAAGGTAGCCAAAGCTTCCTTTAACAGCTGTGCTCACATGTGTCTGATCAAGTTCTGGCCCAGTCTTGGATAATCCAAAATCAGCAACTTTAGCCATCAGGTTCTCATCAAGGAGGATATTTGCAGATTTCACATCGCGGTGAATAACTGCTTTAGCATAGCCGGTGTGCAGATAATGAAGCCCTCTAGCAGCTCCAATGCATATCTCAAGCCTCTCCTTCCAACTTAAGGTTGGGAACCCCGAACCATATAGATGACCCTTGAGTGTTCCTTTCTCCATATACTCATATATCAGTATCATTTCATTCCTTTCATCACAATAGCCGATCAAAGATACCAGATGCCGGTGACGGAACTGAGACAGCATTTCGATTTCAGTTCGGAACTCGGCAATACCCTGCTGTGACCGAGGATTTCCTCTCTTAACTGCCACTTTAGTGCCATCACTCAATTCCCCCTTGTATACTTTCCCAAAGCCACCAATCCCAATAACCCAACTCTCATCAAAATTGTTTGTAGCTTCCTGAACTGCAGCAAGAGGAACACGGTACTCGAAGTTTGAAGCAGCACTAATTGTAGTACCATTAGAATATTTACTTCCCATGGTGTGAGAAGTTGTGCCATTGATGGAGAAAGGAATCCATGTCTTCGACTGTCTCCGCCGCGCCAACCGCCTTCTTTTCCTGCATAGTAAACACAAAAGTCCAGCCAAGACCACTGCACATACTGCCCCAAGAACTGCACCCACAATTACACCAACATTCTTTGAATTTGAACCAGAAGTAGTAGCAACAGCAGCTGTCCCTGTACTAAGACTTCCCACAGAATTGTTCATTTTCATGATCTCCAAACCATTCAGAATGGCATTAGGGTAGTCCTTATTTACATTAGAAGGTCCCATACTTACTCGAAGCAAGTTGCTAGATGTCAAGGGTGTAACAACATCCCTATAATATGGAACACCCAAGACATTTTGATTTATTGAAGCAAGATCAAGATCCTTGGCAGCAAACAAGGAATCAACATAAACATTGAAGTAGAGTTCATTGAGACCTTTACTCACTAAATCACAGAAGTGAAGTCTAACAAGGTACTGAAATCCAGAATCCACCTTAAACTCCCATGTCACATTGAAATTAACACGTGGATCACTTTGTGAGTTCATCTGTTGTCCAGTACCATAAACACTAGCCGGAGCATCATTTTCAGTAGCCGAGCCGTTCACATATTGAACACCTCCAATATTTGAGAAATTAGCAGCAAGGTTTTTTTCTTTTAGGAAGCTAAGATCCGGATCCCAGGTTCGCTGAAGAGTGTCATTACCAGAGGAGACAGTTGGACCCCCCATGTTAACCCTCCAGACTGTCTCCAGCGCCTGTACTGCCAAGCCAGAGTAGCTTGATAATCCATTAGTCAGGCTGAAACCAACATCATCAATGAGGTCATCAGGGACCGAAACAACTTCGATTGCATTCACAAAGGCAATCGAACCACTCGAAGGGGTAAAGTCTATAACAAGGGAATTAGAGCTCACATTCACAGAGTATTCCTTCATCACAGGATCTTTCTGCACACCAAAATCACTAACAAGGACATTGTTCTGCGTGGCAACCGAGAATTTCGCTGCACTCATATCATACTTCTGATAGGTAAATGGAAAGAAATAAAGACGGATCCAATGTCTGCCTTTTTGTTTGATTGAGAAAGTGTACTTTGAGGAACCAGTGAAGACCCTAGCAGTTTGATAGAGAGTGGAATCACCAGTGGAAGTGATTGATTTCAAGGAAGTACTTGCAAGAACATCTTGCTGAGTGGATAATAGCTTCTTAGAAGCACTATCCGCAGAGAAATTGCGGTTACCTACTACAGTACCAGAACTTGCTCCACAATCTATAAGGTAGTTATCTACTGGAACAAAATCGGCAGAGAAACACAGATAGGGATAAAAGATAGATAAAGCACAGAAAAACAAAGAAAGTTTTCTGTAATTCATCATTGTGGCATCTAACAGTATTGTTTTAGGAGATTAATTTTCCTATGAAGATAAGATCTATGGCACAATCAAGGGAAGGGATTATTCAAGCACAAAGGTACAAACTCAAACAAGTCAAAGACACAGAAATAGAAGGGAATAGAAGAAAGGAGTGAGAACACATAGAAATGGCACCTTTGAATACAGTTACAGCTAGGTCCAGAAGATGAAGCAGGAAGAGCCAAGATTACAGAGAAGAATACAAATCTGGAGCCACACCCTGAATCTCTGACTGTGAAGGAAAATTTTAATACATATACGTAAAACAAAAAATTGAAAAACACGCTCAGAAATCTAGCTCAGGACAAGCTGGAATAAAATTGATGACAACCTTAGCACTTGACATAATCATAGATTCTTTGTTTTTGTTTTCATTTTTATTTATAATAACGGAAAAGAATATATATAAAAATATATTGTCAGTGACAGAGAGAAAAAACCGGATGCGGTGGAAAAATAAATAAATAAACATAAATTAATAATTAAAAAAAAAGGAAAAACAACTCAAAAAGAGTTGGAAGAAATTTTGATTATTTGATTAGGGTTGAGATGGTGACCTGATTTTTTAGGTGAGAGCATTAAGAAGCATGATGCAGGGAACCTTATCTGTGATGCAAGTGGGGAATCAAATAGATTAAAGAGTTGTAACGACCAAGCTGAGTTGGTTTTTTTTTTTTTTTTGGTGACTAGCTGAGTTGGTTTAGGTTACCTTGCCCAGTACCAATATATATAAATATAACATTAATAATATCCATTGCATAATTAATGGAGATGTTACATTTTTATTTTCCTTAGAAAAAAAATATACCATCAATTATTTATGTTATCCATTTTTCCCAAAAGAAATCTTTTACCTAAATTTATTTTGTAAAAGCAATTAAAATTTTAAATTAATAGACCATCTACCGTATGAAATTTAAATTATAAACTACCAAAAAGAAAAGATTAATTAGATTATTGCGTATGAAATTATTGTACTTCAGAGAATTAAATTAATATATAGGAGACTACTTCAATAAATACATTAAAAATGTCTTTTTTTTAAGATATTTATATATATTATAATATTATTGGACATTTTTATTAAACTAATTAATAATTTATTTTTTAATAAACTAGAAGAAAATCGATTTAGTATAGCAACAATAATAAACCTAATTATTCACACTATAATTATTAGACTCGATTTGGGCTTGGTTTAGTAAAAACTTTTCGAAGAGGTGCTTGTACTTTTTAAAAACTTAAGTTCCTCATTTTGTGTTTGGTAAATAAAAAAAATCATGTGCTTTTGCTTGCAGCTTTTAAAAGATCGGACTACTTTTGAAAGCACCTAAGATAGAGCTTTTCAAAGTTGGCTTGTGCTTTTCAAAATTTAAAAGTCTAATATAGTAACTAATTTTCAAATTTAATGCTTGTATTTATGCCTCTTATAGTATTTTTAAATTTTAAAAACTATTTTACCAAATACAATTGTTGTTGCTTGTGTTTATTAAAAGCAATTTTTAATTTGATTTACCAAACATAAATATTACAACTTTTAAAAAGTCATCTTTTAAAAGTTAGCTTTTATAAGCTACTTTTAAAAAGTAAAAGATTTACCAAACTTTTATAAGCCTTAATCCGATCAATTTACACCATCTAAACTAAATCATATTTAAATTTTTTATAAAAAGATAAATATATCTATGATTTTTGTTTAAAAAAAAAACAAAAAAATTATGATCCAATGGATTATGTAAATTAGTTGGTTCGATCGAATCTGATAATAATTGGGTTTATTGTTATTATTATTATAAAAAATCAGTTTTATTATAGTTTGTTAAGAAATTTAAAAATAACCGATTCATTAATACGTCCAATAATAATGCGACCATATAATGTCTTTACAAAAAGACATTTTACGCGTGATAAAATTGTGAAAGAATAGGAAAAGACGAGAAAAGAACTTTTATTGATTGTTGACGGATTGAATTGAATTGTAAACTATGAAGGTAAAACTAAGTATATATAGAGTATTGGCCTATGAAAGATAAAAGTAAATAAAGATAAGATAGAGAAAAAGATAAAGATAACTATAAGATAAGATAAAGACTAAAATTATAATTGAATTTGTGTATTCTGTTGGGCTGAATTTGTGGACCGTAAGACGTCTTTATTGTTGTCATAGGCTAAGGTGGAAGAGTGGTTTAATACGCCTCCGCAAACTGGATGATGAAAGATGTCAAAAACACTAAACTTATTCAGATTAAAATGGAAGGGTTGAGGAGACAAAGGCTTGGTGAAGATGTCAGCTAGTTGACCAGAAGAGGGAATTAGGAGAAGTTTCATCACTCCAGCTTGAGCTTTTGTCGAACCAAGTAACAATCAACCTCTAAATATTTGGTCCGTTCATGAAAAACCGGGTTAGCAGCAATATGAAGAGCACTCTGATTATCACAATATAAAACTGGTGGGCGGATAGGAGAGATGCGTAAAAATTGTAACACATTTAGTATCCATTGAAGTTCACAAGTTATGTTGGCAAGTGCACGATATTCTGCTTCCGTGGATGAGCGGGCAACGGTGGTTTGTTTCTTGGTCTTCCAAGAGACTAAAGAACTGCTTAAGAAGAAACAATAACCTGTTAAAGATCGCCGAGTGCCAGGACATCCGGTCCAATCAGAGTCACTGAAGCCGAGAAGCTGAATTTCTGATTTCCTTGGAAAGAAAAGTCCTTTGCCGGGACTAGTTTTCAGATATCGTAACACATGCTTGGCAGCTTGAAGATGAGATTCAGTAGGAGATGCCATGAATTGACTTAATTGTTGAGTGGCATACATGATGTCTGGTCGAGTAGTGGTGAGATTGATAAGACGGCCAACCAAACGACAATATACAAAAGGGTCGGATAGCAGGGAACTTTTGTCTTGATATAGTCTTGTGGTACTATCCATTGGAACAGAGGCAGGTTTAGAGGGAGAGGAGCTCACATCAGAGTTTTGGTATAATACCTCGTACCATGGCTCTATTCGGATGACACCTTTTCGAGCTTTATATGGCAAGGAACCTCCAGCTTTATTACGAGGAGGGATGGAATCTTCAGTGGAGGAAGTAAAGGTCTTATTGGAGGAACGAAATCAGATGTTGGATGAAATCCAATTTCAGCTCAATAGGGCTCAGAACAGAATGAGACAAAGTGCAGACAAGAAAAGATGTGATGTGTCTTTTGAAGTAGGAGACTTTGTGTATCTCAAACTTCAACCATATAGGATGAAGTCTTTGGCAGCCATATCAAATCAGAAGTTGGGTGCAATATTTTATGGTCCTTTTGAGGTGCTAGAAAGGATTGGGACAGTGACCTACAGGCTGAAATTAGCTGACACCGCAAGAATACACCTTGTTTTTCATATTTTCCAGTTAAAGAAAAGTGTTGTACCTTCCTTACATCCTCAACCATTACCCGAAGCACTGACTGAAGAAGGGGAATCGCTAGTCGAACCTAAACAAGCCATTGACAGCCGCTACAACAATCAGGGAGATCTTGAGGTCCTTATCAAATGGAAGAAACTACCAGATTTTGAGAACACTTGGGAGTCAGCAGCAATATTACAGATAACATTTTTCTCTTTCCACCTTGAGGAAAAGGTGGCTCTTCATGGAGGGGGGTATTGCAACAAACCAGAGAGATAATAGGGATTTAACTCCTTTTAAATATACTTATAAAAGGAGAGGAGAAAAAATAGCAAACTGAATTTTAAACTCTGAAACTCCACATCTTTAGGGCAGTAGTTATAGGATTAGATATTATAAATAGGAAGGCTGGAAAAGCTAGTAGGCAGGAAATAAGTGCAGTGAAAATCTAGAGGGAGAGAATTGACCTCTCGAAATTCAATTATTCTTGTTTTTCTTTCATTTAAATCTATAATATTATTCTGTCAGTGGGGTAATTATCACATCAATAATTCATTCTTCTGTTCAGTTATTCTGCTCTTTCCTTCTACCCTTATCTTCTACATTCAATTCTGCCCTAATAGTAAGGATACTAGAGAAGGATTGTTTAAAAACTTTAGTCCAAAAAGCACTCATGAATATTTTATCTTGATCGGAGACAATTGACGATGGAAAACCATGGAGGCGTACCACTTCCTTAATGAACAAAACAAAAACATCCTTTGTCGTAAAGGGATGTGAAAGTGGGAAGAAATGAGCATATTTAGTCATGCGATCCACCACCACAAATATCGTATCCATCCCTTTGGCTTTGGGTAATCCCCCTATGAAATCCATTGAGATGTCAGTCCATCTATTGGAAGGAATCGGATAGCAGGTTTACCCATGGATGTCAGCAGAGTTTAAGAGAAGCTCTGATACCATGATAAAATTGTGAAAGAATAGGAAAAGACGAGAAAATAATTTTTATTGATTGTTGACGGATTGAATTGAATTGTAAACTATGAAGGTAAAATTAAGTATATATAGAGTATTGGCCTATGAAAGATAAAAGTATTGTGTAATAATGGTTGGTTTGGAAAAAAGGTTGGCAGAGGAGACTTGACAGAAATTTTAAGGATTGTTTTCCCCCATTGTCCTTTTGCGGATTCCCAAGATAACAGTAAATTAAATTAAAGTGTGTCAAAAGAAAGAGCTCACAATGCGCATTGAAAATTCTCTGCACAAATCCGAAAAACGCTCACAAGAGGAGGAAGATCTAAAAGATAGGAGTACTAAGAAAGTGAAGATGGATGCAGCAAAAGAGGAGGGTGCTCCCATGGAAGGAGTAGTAGAAGTGATCTTAGAGGAAGACTCAACTATGAAGGGTGTGCAAACAGAGTCAGCAGAGTATGTTGAGACCTCTAATAAATCCAATGAACAAAATAAGGGTACTAAAGCTTCCTATAAGGATATGGTGATGGCTAACGGCTTGGGAGACTCCTTAAATATTGAAGACATTGTTCAAATGATTTCTGAAGATTATGAATCTGAATTCGAGAAGGATAAACTTGCAGAAGAACCTCTAGCTCCCTTCAATCCCAAACCTGTTATCAAAGTGTCCCTAGAGGAATACGATGAATGGTGCAGGCCATGGAAATTCTCTCTTATTGTGAAACCGTTGGGCAAAAAAATCAGTCTCCCTTTTATGGAGAGATGGGTAACCAGAAGATGGGCGAAGCAAAGCACCATCAATGTAACGGATCTGGAGGAAATTTTTTTTATTCGTTTCCATGCTCATGAGGACTATGCCTACGCCCTCTTCGAAGGGCCTTGGATGATTACTGATCACTACCTTTTGGTCCAAAGATGGAGACCTCTTTTCTTTTCTCACGAGATGGGAATCCAAAAAGTAGCTGTCTGGGTCTGCATCCCTAACCTACTAGCAGAACTCTACAACAGATTTTTTCTAGGAAAAGTGGGTAACTCCCTGGGCACTATGTTGAAAATCAACGGCCATACATCCATACACTCCAGAGGAAAGTTCGCTCGGATTTGTGTTGAGGTGGACCTTAGGCAGCAACTTGTTCCTTCTTTCTCTTCTCTAGGTAAGGATTTCCGCCTGGAGTATGAAGGTCTTCACATAATCTACTTCAACTGTGGAAGATATCGCCACAGAAAGGACGATTGCCCAGAGTTGAGTATATCGGACACCAACGGTGTCTCCACACCGGAAAGGTCACCCTCAGATCTGCCGGAATATTCCATCGACAAACGGCTAGAACAACCACATGCCAAGGAGGATCAGAATCAGAGTCAAAAAGGGAAAGAGCGGATAGAGGGTGAGAATCTCGCTGCAAATCAGGAAAGTAAAGGCCAAGATATTAGCAAGGATACACCACAAATCATGGCAATTAAGGATCAACAACAATCATCCCCGTTTGGTTCCTGGATGTAGTTAAAAAAAAACGCTAGAAGAGGCAAGCAATTAAATCAGGAACCAAAAAAGGAAGGATATGCAACAAATCAGTCATCTCGCTTTAATGTTTTAGCTGATTTAAAGGAAGAGAATACCAACCAGATGAATCAGAGCAGAATCAATAGTAACCCCTCCATGAAAGGAAAGGAAATATCAAAGAATCAATGGCAGAAATCTGGAACAAATCAGAACCGTAGCTCCAACGTCCAAAAAATGAAAAATCAGCAACCTGTCACAAGTCAGAATGGCGAGAAATTAATAAATCAGACTAAGAAGATTACACCCGCTACTCAAAAAGGAAAAAATCAAGTTAACCAAGCTGAGGTCAGCCCAAACATAGCCACAACCCCACAGGAGATAACTTAACAAGCTAAAACAGGTAAACAAGGTGATCATCAAGACTATTGGAAGAATTTTAGCTACATGCTAAGGGAACAAGCAAAAGTCCACAGAGAATGAGGGTATGTACCCGTTGCCGGAGAAGTTCCAGGTACTATCTTCGAAGACGAAATGACACCTCAGACAGGTCCATCCTCCTCGAGAGCTGATCCTCAACCTATCACAAACCACACTTTCGATCCAGGAGACATTCCCTATCATAACAATTCAGGATCTGAACACATGGTGGAAGATCAACCAAGCATCTATATGGTGACAGGGGCTGCTGACCCTATGAGGACTACTGAAGTACCCTCGAATTGCTAAGGCTTTTTGCCTCTGTATCCTTTTTTATTCTTTCTTATCATAATGATTAGTAGGAATATTGTACTATAGAATTGTAGAGGAGCTTCTGCTAAAGGTTTCTCTACCATTATTAGAGATATGAGCTTTAGATATCATACTTCGCTTATTTGCCTTTTTAAGACCCACGTTTCAGGTTCTAAAGCAGAAAATGTTATTAAAAGAATGGGCTTTGACGCTTGGACCATCAGTGAGGCGGAATGATTCTCTGGAGGTATTTGGTGCCTCTGGAATAAAGATCTCTGGGATGTTCAAGTGTTACGCATTCATAAGCAACTAATCCATTGCAAGGTTTCTTGGAATAAAGAAGAGCCCTGGTTCCTCACGGCTATATACGGCAGCCCTAATCCAACTATCAGAAGGGATCTGTGGTATATGCTAGAGGAAATTGCTAACCTTACAATTGGGCTTTGGTGTATCGGCGGCGATTTTAATGCTATTAAATATGCCCAAGACTCTGGGGGAAGCTCCAACCTTTCATCAGATACAAACAAATTTATTGATTGCATGTGTAACTGTGGCATGATGGAGGTTGAGTTTTTCGGTCCTCCCTTTACATGGCAGCGGGGTCACATCAAGAGAAGGCTAGATAGAGTTCTAAACAACTTCGAGTGGACTCAACTTTTTCAGGCAGCAGGAGTTAAACATCTACCAAAGTTGAAATCGGACCATCTACCTATTTTGATAGATTTTCAGCACACTATCCAGGATAACTCTAACAAACCTTTTCGTCTTCTTGCCCCTTGGTTACTCCATGATGATTACTCTAATCTTGTTAATGATGCATGGAATCCGAATGACTCGTTGATTGATAATATTAACTCCTTTACTAATAGAGCTAAAGCTTGGAATAGAGAGACTTTTGGAAATATTTTCAGGAAAAAAAGTGGCATTATTGCCCGTTTAGAAGGCATCAATGAAAGTCTATCATTTCAAAGTAACCCCTTTCTTAAAAAACTTCAGAAAGAACTCTGGAGAGAATATGAGAATATTGTTGTTCAAGAGGAGAGTTACTGGTTTCAAATGTCTAGATGTAACATTATCAAATTTGGGGACAAAAATTCTACTTACTTCCATCTTAAAGCTAATGGCAGGAGAAGGAAGAATAGAATTAAATCTCTAAAAATTGATAATGAAAATTGGTCTGATAATCCGGATGTTCTTAAAGCTCTGGGAATGGACTTTTTTAAAAATATTTTTTCAGCTGACACTAATTCTATCCGTTTATTGTCATTTCCTATCTCAGGTAACTTTCCAGCCCTATCTGAGGAAGAGAGATAGCTTATTGCTAAAGAACCTATTGATGAAGAAATTAAAGTTGTTGTCTTTGATATGGGTGGCTGGAAAGCTCCAGGATCAGATGGTCTACCCCCAAAGTTCTTTCAGCACTCTTGGGATAAGGTTGGAGCTACTGTTTGTAGCTGAGTTAAAGAGGTCTTCACTAACCCATCCAGCATAAGTAGTGTCAACCAAACTCTTATTTCTCTAATTCCCGAAATTGATACCCCTGAGACTTTTGCTCATTTTCGGCCCATAAGTTTGTGCAACGTCTGCTATAAAATAGTAACCAAAATGTTGGCTACCAGATTAAAACCGTTTATGACAAAACTCATCTCGAATACCCAATCCAATTTTATTCCTGGAAGAGCTTGTGCTGGCAATATCATCATCACTCAGGAAGTGGTTCACTTTATGAGAATCAAAAAAAGGCAAAAGAAGGCTTTATGGCGATAAAAGTGGATCTCGAAAAGGCCTATGACAAGCTGAATTGGAATTTCATCTTGGAAACTCTAGCAGATGCAAATATCCCTATTAACATTATCAATCTTATTAGTGTCTGTATCACTACCTCCTCTTTCAATGTCTTTTGGAATGGTTCTCCTTCAAAAAATTTCAGCCCCACAAGAGGGATTCGTCAGGGAGATCCTCTATCCCCTTATTTATTTGTTTTTTGTATTGAAAGATTATCTCAACTTATCACCAAACTAGTGAATGAGAAAAAATGGGATCCTATTATACTTTCTAGAAATGGTCCTAATTTGTCTCATTTGTGTTTTGTAGATGACTTGATTCTTTTTGCCAAAGCGGACAATAGCCAAATTAGTGTTATCAAGGAGGCTGATGAGCGGATAATTTATACGCTTTTTGGCATTATTTTCAGTATGTTTTTAGTATCATTTAATTAGTTTTTATTATATTTTTATTAGTTTTTAGTTAAAATTTACTTTTCTGGACTTTACTATGAGTTTGTGTGTTTTTCGTGATTTCAGGTATTTTCTGGCTGAAATTGAGGGTCCTGAGCAAAAATCTGATTCAGAGGCTGAAAAGGACTGCAGATGCTGTTGGATTCTGACCTCTCTGTACTCGAAGTGAATTTTCTGGAGCTACAGAAGCCCAATTGGCGCGCTCTCAATGGCGTTGGAAAGTAGACATCCTGGGCTTTCCAGCAATGTATAATAGTCCATACTTTGCCCGAGATTTGATGGCCCAAACCGGCGTTGCAAATCGACTTCAGAATTCCCAGCGTTTAACGCTGGGACTGGCATAAAAATTGGAGTTAAACGCCCAAACTGCATAAAAGCTGGCGTTTAACTCCAAAAAAAGTCTCTACACATGAAAGCTTCAATGCTCAGCCCAAGCACACACTAAGTGGACCCAGAAGTGGATTTTTACGTCATTTACTCATTTCTGTATACCCTAGGTTACTAGTTCACTATTAATAGGATCTTTTGACATTGTATCTAAACCTCATGACACTTTACACGTTTCTCATTGTATCTTCTACGGCATGAGTCTCTAAACCCCATGGTTGGGGGTGAGGAGCTCTGCTGTGTCTTGATGGATTAATGCAATTACTACTGTTTTTCATTCAATCATGCTTGCTTTTATTCTAAGATATCACTTGTTCTTCAACCTGATGAATGTGATGATCCGTGACACTCATCATCATTCTCGCCTTGAACGTGTGCTTGACAACCACCTCCGTTCTACTTTAGATTGAGTGAATATCTCTTGGATTCCTTAATCAGAATCTTCGTGGTATAAGCTAGAATTGATGGCGGCATTCAAGAGAATCCGGAAGGTCTAAACCTTGTCTGTGGTATTCTGAGTAGGATTCAAGGATTGAATGACTGTGACGAGCTTCAAACTCCTGAGGGCTGGGCGTTAGTGACAGACGCAAAAGAATCACTGGATTCTATTCCAACCCGATTGAGAACCGACAGATGATTAGCCGTGCTGTGACAGAGCGCGTTGAACATTTTCACTGAAAGGATGGGAGGTAGCCATTGACAACGGTGAAACCTTACATACAGCTTGCCATGGAAGGAGCCTTGCGTGCTTGAAGAAGAAGACAGTAGGAAAGAAGAGGTTCAGAAGATAGAGCATCTCCAAAACCACAACATGTTCCCCATTACTGCAAAACAAGTACTTATTTCATATTCTTTTGCTTTTTACAATCAACCCTGATAATTATTGATATCCTGACTAAGAGTTACAAGATAACCATAGCTTGCTTCAAGCCGACAATCTCCGTGGGATCGACCCTTACTCACGTAAGGTATTACTTGGACGACCCAGTGCACTTGCTGGTTAGTTGTGCGGAATTGCAAAAGTGTGATTGTAATTTCGTGCACAGAGGCTCTGGAAATTTTTTGCAACAACTCAGGCCAAAGCATCAACTATGATAAATCTTGTGTTTTCTTCTCCAACAATACTCATCACTATGTGAAAACTGATTTGAGCAACAACCTAGGTATCTCCCTAACATCCAATTTAGGTAAATACCTAGGTGTTCCTCTCATTCATGAGCGCTGCAGTCAGCACAATTTCCAATTCATTTTGGACAAAATGCAAAAAAGACTAAACAGCTGGAATAGCAAGTCTCTATCTCTAGCAGGCAGGTGCACGTTGGCATACTCAACTCTTGCATCCATCCCTAGCTATGCAATGCAAACCATGAAGATCCGAGTGGCTGTTTGTGAAAAAATTGATAAAATTTGTCGCAATTTCATTTGGGGATCAGATGTTAATAAGAGAAAGGTTCATCCCATCAGCTGGGACAATATATGCAAACCTAAGAGTAAAGGGAGCTTTTTCTTATGAAGCTAGCGTGGATGCTTATTAACAACAAAGAATGTCTTTGGGTGAAAGTTCTTCGTAGTAAGTATGGTTGTGGGGAAGCTCTATTGCCTAAAGTAAAACAGAAGAATAGCAGCTCTAATACGTGGCAAGGAATCGTTAAAATATGGAATGACTTCACTCCTCACCTTATTTGGAGGATAGGAGACGATAAAGAGGTGGCTTTCTGGACAGATCAATGGATAGCATGAATTCCTAAACTCAGTGATTTAGCTCTAGAAGATATCCATTCCGTCATTAAAGACAAGGTGGCTGATTATGCGAACTCAAACGGTACCTGGAAGCTTAACATTCTAAACCAAATTCTACCCAGTGAAGCTATTGATATGATAAGATCAATTAAGGCGCCCCAATGGAATTTGGGAGAAGATATGATTTGCTGATTGCCCTCTTCTACAGGTATTTTTTCTATTAAATCCACCTATCTAACAACACACCAATCCAACTCTAGCAATGATTTTCCTTTTGATAAAATATGAAAACTCAAATTTTCCCAACGTTTGAGAGCCTTCACTTGGTTTCTATCTCAAAATTCTTTCTTAACTAATGAAAATAGAGCTAGAAAAAGTCTTATTGAAGTAGCAGACTGCCCAAGATGTCCAAATAACTCCGAAACCTTGCTCCATGTGATGCGGAATTGTCCTTTCATCAGCAGAACATGGAAGAGCTTGGTAAACAGAAACTCCCAGCAAAATTTCTTTCAGACAGATATCAAAGCCTGGTTGAAAGAGAATTTATGGAGTCCTCATATTAGAAATGGGACCAGCTGGCCCATTATTTTCATCACCACCTGCAACCTGGCATGGAAAAGCAAAAATGAGCTCATATTTCAAAATGTTTCCTCTAACCCAAATACTTTACTTAATCAAGTTATTTACCTGGTCAAGAACTACGAGGATTGTCTCGCCATTTCTGAAGCAGGAGTTTCAATGCTGAGTACCAATAGAGAAGATATGATTGGGTGGGAACCCCATCTGAGGGTTGGTTTAAACTGAACGTCGATGGCTCTGTTATGCCCCCAACAAGCATGGCGAGTTGTGGTGGTCTGATTAGAGACTGTCAGGGCAGAATGATTGCAGGGTTCATGATGAATTTGAAAAAATGCTCTATCACCTTGGCTGAATTATGGGGCTTGTACGCAGGGATTAAGCTGGCTCGTGAGCTAGGCATTGGGAAGCTCCTGGTTGAGACGGACTCTCTCTGTACTGCCAATTTTGTTCAGAACATGGCTCCTTCTAGAATTGCAGGAACCCCCCTATTGCGTGCCATCAAGCTGCTTCTTGCTCATCCATGGGATGTTCGTGTCTCCCATGTCTACAGAGAAAGAAATTTTTGTGCGGATCTGTTGGCTAAGAAGGCTCACCTCTGTCAGATTGGATTTATGTGTTTCTCTTCTCCTCCGACGTTCCTCTCTGCGGCACTTATGATAGATGCATCTGGGGTTAAATTTGCTAGAGTGATTTCTATGTAATCTTTGTGTTTTTTGGACTTTATGCCCCTCTAATCATAAAAAAAAGAAGATAAAAGTAAATAAAGATAAGATAGAGATAAAGATAAAGATAACTATAAGATAAGATAAATATTAAAATTATAATTGAATTTGTGTATTCTGTTGGATTGAATTTATAGACGGTGAAACGTTTTTATTATTGTCATGGTTAAGGTGAAATAGTGGTTTAATACCGCGTGTATGAAAGCATCCCCAATATACAATAGCGTGGTGTGTATGTTAGTAGAGAAATTAACAGGTGGCCGTTTATAATGTTTTTCTACTTTGTGCATGTGGGCTCGCTTTCGCTGTGATTATGAGTTGAGGAAATTTTGGATGGAAAAGTTGTGCTAGTAATGTGAAAGTATGAAATATTGAATGGGTATGGTAGTAAATAATCCTGCCAAATCGGAAGGAATTGACATGTAATCTAAGTTATAATCTTTCTTCCAAACTATCATTAATCAGGTGTCGTCACAGTTGCGTGAAATGGAATTTTATCATCATACAATTATATCACTTTAAAGTTAAAAAGAAATCAATAAAGTAATACGTCTTTCTTGCTTCTTCCGAGATTTTTATGCAATATCTCACTCAGTTCACGAAATAGTATCGTACCTAACATCGTTAAATCATATAATAATAACACTAATGTAACCTAGTGTTCGTAATTGCATCTCACACTTTCCAAACTAACATAGTTACAGAGAAGTTGAAACTTGAAACATTATTTCTTATTGCTTGGCCTCTTATTTTTCTTTAATACTAATAAAGTAATAATTAGATAATTAAATTAGAATTTGCACAGTAAGAAGAATACAGCAGACGATAGTTGAATGCGTGTTAATAGTATTATTTTTTTGGGTGGGCCAGTAAGCTGAAATAGTTTAGCTTAGCTCCATGGTTGTCAAGTAGCTCAAGTATGATTTGGACACCTGGCCCCGTAAACCACGCGTTTTTCTTTCTTACCTTAAAATTAAAATTAATTAAGGAATATATAATTATATATCGAGTATTCCTTAAAAAGAATATGAATATTGAGTAGGCACAACCGCTGCCAATTGCCGAGTGTAAAATTCGAAATCATACGAAATAAAAAATTTAGACGGCTTTCTCAATTCAATTCACGTGATTCGTGCCGCTTCTTATGGTCTTTGACGGACTCAAAACAAAGCAGTTTAAAATAAATCAATAAATCCCCTCAACTTTGAATTTTTTGGTGCCCTTAACTTTTTGAGTCTTTGAGGAGAAATAAAAAGAACACTTTGAAATTTGAATAATGAGTAAGACTAATCTCCACCCAACTTGTATTGTACTTATTTTGACACATGATACAAATACAATACACGATGAACGGAAAGTTGAGATATTTATACTACTAGTCACTAGCATCTCATTTCATTGTCATGAGTAGGCATTATTCACACATATTATGTTGTATTTCCCTATTCTTTAATTTTGAAGCTCGAAGGTAACGTGCCTACCTCATTCCTGTCATTTTCTTTTTGTTTTACTGATTTATATTATTTTAAATTCATTTTATAGAAACATATAGGGATAAGTGCCGGTAGTGAGCAATGGGTGAACACCGACGTTTGAAAGTTGCATGCTCATTAACAATTCTTTTTAAAAATCCAGTACGTGACTGCCATTTGCTACCTCAGAATTGGATAAAATAAGAGACACTCGGATTTCGGGGTCAACCACGAAGAATGATGAATGATTTTGAAGGGACGGCGTTGGATACTATATAACTCATTGATTTCAACCATGAATAATTAATTTGATACAATATTTTATGTGATCAATATATCTAACCCATAAAAAGAGGGGCAAATTTGATGGATATGCTTAGTATCATTTTTCAATGTAGTCTAAAAAGCATTCAATAATTTCTCTTTGCTACATCATATCCTATAGTCATTCTTTCTAGTTTCTTGCCGTAGGATCAATTCAACATTCATGGGAGCTATAATGTCGTTTGTGGTTTTTGGTCAATGGAGCTATAATGTTTTTTTTGTTTACATACGTATGGGCCTAAGCCCAAAAAGAAAAAAAAAGCTACAAGCTAAATTGAACGAGTATAAACTCCTTTTACATCATCTCGAAGAGGAGGAATCAGACTATCAGGGAGAGAGTGTAAGAACTTAATCCCTTCTCTTCTCTTAACACTTTCTTTTGCCAACCAATCAGAGCATCCGTTTGCATATCTGCATACATGACTATATTATAATGTTTCAAAGATGAAAGAACCTCAAGAATGGACAGTTCCAAATGGGGGAGCCGGGGAGTATTCCTTTCCTTGTCATGAAGTGGGCGAGGCTGGGAAATGTAGATGTGTCATGTCATACAAGAGAAACATTTTATGGGCTTGCTAAAACATGCCATTGACTTCTTCCTTTCCATTTAGGCCCAATTGGCCCATTAAGATTGTGAAAAAAAATTAAACTTACTTTATAAGGAAAAACAAAGTTCATATAAAAAATTTCTTTCTCAAAATATGTTTCATGATGCAGGGTGATACTGACAGTTTGACACGAAGACGATACGGGACATACCGATACAAAAATTTTAAAATTTTATACGATGGGAGAATATATATACATATAAAATATAAAATATTTTTTAGATAAATTATAATAATATTTTTATATTTTTTTGATATTAAAACATAAATAATTTTTTAATTATTTTTAATATCTTATTTTAATTATATAAAGTATTTAAATTTTTTTAATAAATAATAATATATACTATTGCTAAATTTATTTTAAAATTATATGTTAAGAATAAGATTAGACATGTTGACACGTGATAGTATTTAGATGTGTACAAGTGTGTCCAGACAAAAATTTTTTATTTTTTATTAAGACACGATTAGATACAGTATCATGTCCAAAATGTGTCCGACGAAAAAGTATCCATACTTCATAGGTTTCAATCATATATACTCATATGAAATGTCTCCATACAAAGATCGTAGTCGAGAATTGTGATTTAATATGTTTGATTAAGTTTTTTAATATTATGCATGTCATTTTGTTAACGTTATATTTTTGTTTGGTGAATATTCACATATTTTTATTTTTACTGTTAGCAAGTATTGTTTATCATTGGTTGAAAAAGGCTATTAACTTACTAGTATGATTTGGATTTGAGTTATATTATAAGATAAGATATAGCTGTAGCTGCATAAATTAAAGGCATAATAAGTTCTAAATGGCATACATTCTGTTTAGTAGTTCAGAATCGGAGTAAGCAGTGACTGAAGAAGACTTAGTCTTATTTGTATCCATGGAAGATCTCCTTATGTTCTTCAAATTAGAGGCCTGAATACGGTGCTTAATAACCCAATAACACATAGTCCCCAAGGTTGTAACCATTATTGTTGTCCCAATAACAGTAACCGAAATAGCAAGCCACATCTCTTGTTTCCCAACAACAACAAAAGCCAATGCCAAGAATGAAACAGTTATAAGCACACAAGCCAACCACATTAGCTTGTTTATTATAGCCATCATTTGCTTCTTTGCTTTGCTCTCTATAACCACCACCGAAGTTTGAACCACAACCACAGCAAGAGATATGAAAAGTGCAATTGAATCAAACACAAAGAAGATCAAGAATGCACCCTGTGGTGCTATGTTTGCTTCACCAAGTGTTGACCCTTCAGGGACATCGTTTGGATCATCAACAAACTGCCCCGGGACTGTGAAGATCGCCGCGAATGCCACCGTTGCAATTAGCACTGCCACCACGGTTGTTGAGTTTATTGCATTGTTCAGGCCTTCTTGGTGCATCTTGTTGATTCTCTTTGCTATGCCTTGCACCCGCTTTCGCGTTTGTCGGGTGTGCTCTAACTGGTTGTGGACCTCATGTTTGATGTCACTCACAGTTTGTTTTAGCTCCCTGGCCGACGTGGTTGCGTTTGTGGCTGTGGCTGTGGTTGTGGCCGTAATTCCTTGGGACTTTACTAAGGCATTGGCGTTCACAACGCCGTGTTCTAACAGAATATTCTTAACATCATGGTTCCCCATTTTTTCAGCAGTGTCTAATGCAGTCTCACCAGACCTGTTAACAACTTTTTTGTTTGTTTCTTTCTGCTCAAGAAGCTTCTTTACAATCTGTGCAAACAAATCAAATTAAAGCCAAATGGGGATTGTCTTTCTATGTTGATATCAAGTTATATATTTACCTGAGCCCTGCCCTTTCTAGATGCTATATGCAATGGTGTGTTCCCCTTATTGTCAACAAAGTTTATAGTTGATGGATCTCCTTTGATCAGCTCCTCCACCACCTCAAGATTCTGTCCCTTCACCGCCATATGAAGCGCCGTCTGCCTCTTCTTATCGATTCGAGTTGCAATCTCTCTGTCCTGCTCAAGAAGCACTTTCACAACTGCAACATGTCCATTCCTTGCAGCAGAATGCAAAGCTGTTTTCCCATTGCTCTTGGCAATGGTTGCCAAGCCTTTTCCTGCTTCCAAGAGGAGCTTCACTATCTCAACGTACCCTTGTGTCGCCGCCGTGTGCAATGCTGTGGTGTTAGATTGATCCACAGTCATTGATAACTCAGGATGAGCTTCCATAAGGATCTTCACTATATCTGCAAAAAGGAACAATCCTAGTGCCTAAGAACATTTATTCACAAACCTAACAATATAGTCTTACTAATTACTATGGATAATTAAAAAGGAACAGAGATACAGACCTAAATCCCCTTGTTTGGCAGCAATATGCAATGCATCAAAACCATTCCTAGCTTTGATTCCAGCATCAGCAAGATCATAAAGTTGAATCAACTCCCTAACCAGATCAACATAACCATATTCAGCAGCAACATAAAGAGGTGTTTCACCATCTTGGTTCTGCCTTGCCAATAGCTCATGGAGTTCCTCCTGATCTTCTATACCAGTAAGGGTCTCCCTTAGTACAGAGAGACTCCCTGATCTTGCTGCAGAATGCAAATGGGTATCATCCCTTTTCCCTGTTAACTGTTTGGTCATTTTCTTCCCGGTGACACTCATTGTTTCTGGAATTCACCTACCTACTCAATTTCTCTGCTTTCTTCTGATTCTAATTCTAACTCAATATAGTATATACAACCTTCTTTTCTTCCTTCCAGCAAAAACCCAGATCAAAACTAGCATTTTTCATGCATAAAGTGTATGATCATTTCGTACCATTATGGAATCAAAATTTGTATCCTTTTATTTTCTTCAGGTCTCCGGGATCAATGCCCCGTAACCAACAAAATTGAAGAAATGTAACGCAATGTACTGTCTGAAAAAAAGAGCTAAGATTAAGAATTGAAACGTGAAAGGCACAATAATAGACAAATAGATAGAGATTGCAACAATAACTTCTATTATGTGAATCTAAATTCGAAGCAGAAAAATGGCATTGTAACGCACGCACCTAGCTCAGCGATAAACAAGGCACTTTTGCAAAGATGGTGATCATTGTCGCGGAAAACATATAACGGAAATAACAGAACCAGCCGTGTATATGTAATCAAATTAAAAGGAGTTTGCTAAATACAATCCATTATTTATTAATGAAATGGATTTTATTCCATAAATGAACAAACAAAATTAATACATGCTTTTCTTATTCTTTAAGTAATTATTGGATCGGATGTATTTATTTTACAAAGTATATGGTATAAGCCCATTATTATATGGACGAATATATTTGTATTTTGTAATGTCCTTATCAGACCCACGTGATAATGACGTCAATGCATGTTCAAAATTAGAGTTAACCTAAACTCCATTAATCTTTTTGTAATTGTGTTTGGACTGACGAGTAGGAAGTATAGTAGACTTACGTCATTCTTAATTGTCTTGTGTATAGGATATATGTGAAAAAGTGAAACTAAGAAGGTGAAATTGGGTGAAAAACTATGAAAACTAAAGGTGTGTAATAATGCTGGATAATTAGTATCAAGCCATCTCAATATGTTTGATTGTTTCATGATTGATGGCTAACACAACTTTAATTAATTCGAGAGAACAACTCATTGATTTTTGTCGCATAGGCGATTGGCTAATTGTAAAATTGGATAGTCAGTAAATAAATTATGAATGGATTTATTTTTGTGCAAGTTTTTAAACTTCGTCTCTGATCTTTTTTCTTCCGGGGTTCTATGTGAAAATTATTTACATTAATTAAGGAGATATCTAAACTATCAAATTATATATTAGCAATTGCTCAATCTAATTAACGCTATAGCTTATATGTTAACAACATGCATGAATTAAAGGTTCACATGGTTCACATAGAGTTACTAGATTAGAAAAAGCAAAAGAGGGAAGGTGGGGCACGAAGGTTTAATTATTTTAATGGTGATGACTACTTTGCGTAGAAGAAACCGTGAAAAATTAAATGTGTTTATTCATTAGAGCATGCCAATGGAGCAAGACACTTTGTTGAGTTATTGTAGTATTTGCATGTTGGATATATTTTGGATACAATACTCATTAATATTTGTTTGATATGTGTGTCTGTTTTATTTAATTGTGTCTTAATAAAAAATAAAATTTTTTTTGAAAACATTTGGACACACCTAAATACCATCACGTGTTAGTGTATCCAATTTTATTTTTAATATATATTCTTAAAATAAATTTAAATATAGTATATATTATTATTTATTAAAACAAAAAATATTTTAAATACTTGATATAATTAAAATAAGACATTAAAAATAATTAAAAAATTTAATTTATATTTTAATATCAATAAAATATTAAAATATCATTACGATTTATCTAAAAAATATTATATATATATATATATATATATATATATATATATATCCTATGTAAGATTTTAAAATTTGTGTGTCGACGTATCGTGTATCGTATCGTATCCTTTGTCCGTGCACCATAGAAGCATCCAAATATTACTGTTAACTAAGAAAATGGAACATGAAAAAGTAGCAATAATTAAAGCCCAACATAATGTTATTTTAAAATTAAAAATATTATTCGTAAGTTAAAATTAATTATTAAAATTAATTACTAATATATTTATATATAAATATATGTATTGTTTAATTTATTTTTAATATATATTTATATTTTAATATATATATATATTTTTTATATTAATAATTGATTTTAATGATTAATTTTAATATGAATTCCGCTAAAGAGTTAATGAAGTATCTATACAATAGTTACAATTGGCTGTTTATTAAACTCAATATAAATTAAAGGACAAAAAACATAAATAAGCCAAAGAAAAAATAATTTTACACAAATCAACCAAAGTAAAATCTTATTCATCAATAAACTAAATCATATTTACATGTAGTTCGAACCTACCTGCTTCGAACTTGGATTGTATGTAATTCGAATTACTCACTGACACTCAAAGCAACATAATTCGAATTCAGCTGATTTGAATTAGGAAGCAACATGTAATTTGAATCAAGTTGATTCTAACTACTTTCATGCACGTCATTCAACGTAATTTGAAGTGGATTAATTCGAACTACACCGGAATATTTTTTTATAATTTTTTTAATAAATTTATTTAAATTATACCACAAAAAAATATTTTATTTTATACAAAATAATTTAAAAAAATGGCTTTAAAGATGTTAGGAGTATCATAAAAATTTGTAATGTCCTAATGACTTAGAATATTAAAGAAATGCTCTACATAGTCAACAATAATTTAAAAATTAAAATAAATATAGTTATAACCAGTATTTACCTAAATTACTAGAATATTACAAACTTTTATATTACTCCTAACATTTTTTAAGCCATTTTTTTAAAAATTATTTTGCATAGAAAATGGCTTAAAATGGCTTAAAATGGCTAAAAATGTCCTTTATTCTATGCAAAACAATTTTAAAAAAATGGCTTAAAAAATGTTAGGAGTACTATAAAAGTTTGTAATGTCCTAATGACTTAGGACATTAAAGAAATACTCTAAATAGTCAATAATAATTTAAAAATTAAAATAAATAAAGTTATAACCCGCATTTACCTAAATTATTAGAATATTACAAATTTTTATAGTACTCCTAACATTTTTTATAATACTCCTAACATCTTTTAAAGCCATTTTTAAATTATTTTGTATAGAATAAAATATTTTTTTGTAGTATAATTTAAATAAATTTATTAAAAAAATTTATAAAAAAAATATCCAGGTGTAGTTCGAATTAATCCACTTCGAATTACGTTGAATGGCGTGCATGAAAGTAGTTCGAATCAACTTGATTCGAATTACATGTTGCTGCCTAATTCGAATCAACTGAATTCGAATTATGTTGCTTTGAGTGTCAGTGAGTAATTCGAATCTATGTGATTCGAATTACATGCAATCCAAGTTCGAAACAGGTAGGTTTGAACTACATGTAAATGTAGTTTGGTTGATTGATGAATCAGATTTTGCTTTGGCTGATTTGTGTAAAATTATTCTCTCCTTGGCTTATTTATGTTTTTTACCCTAAATTAAAAATAAGGAAAAACCCATTTTTTACCCTAATTAACCTAATTGTCTGTTCAGTTTTGTTTTAACTCCTATTTTTAAATTTTCTCCAATTCCTCAATTCTGAACGGAAGCAACGCTACCACCTAAAACCCCCATTGGCGAAGCTGAACATCCCGTTCCCAGCAACCGTCGCTTGACCTTCGAACTGCGTCCCTGACGCACATGACTTCAGTGGCCAACCTCACTCGCACACGTCCTCTGTTGCTGGCAGCTTTTGCTAGGCACTGTGAGGGCTGAGCAACATGCCCTAAACACGCCACTATCGCTGCTCAACATCCCCCCACCGTGCCGCCGCCTGCTTTGCAACCCGCATCAGCTCCGATGAGAACAGCATCGCCCACCCGTCTTTGCGTACATCCTCCGTCGCTGGCAGCACAGGAATCGCGCCATCGGCGCTGAACATCCAACAAGTACGTTGTCGTGCGACATGGTAGAGCCGTCACCTCTGACCCGATCTGCAGCGTCCAATCCCCGCGCGAATCCAGCTGCTGGCAACAACCCCGTCGCACCGTTTGCGGCTGAACATCTGAGCCTTGCGTCGCTACCTGATGTGGAACACTCACCGGGGCCGACACAATCAGCAACACCTGAACGTCATCGACCATCCAGGGTTAGTGGGTTAATTTTTTCGTTTCATGATTCGTCTTTCTGTTGCTTCTTGTTCTAGAGATAGTTTATCTTAGGGCAGAAAAAAGTAGCATAGTTATATTAGGGTGGAACTTTGGATATGCTTGTTTGGCTTATGTACTAGTTAGAGTCTTTGGATATGCTTGCTTGGATTATGGACTGGTTAGAGTATTTTATCCTTTTGAGTTTTTTATGAATATGTTGGTCGCATGACATACTAACAAATGAATCAAAGTGAACATCCATTTTGTTAATGAAAGTAATAATCTAGATTCGTATTAAAATGAACATCCGTGTATTTATGTCTTTATTTAGGGATTTTTGTTTCGTTTTATAAAGTGGACTAACTTGAATTCGTTAAGCATTGAATTCATGAACTGTGACCTTAAGCCAAGTTTTCGTGAGTTGTTTTGAACAGATGCTAGAAGAAACACGCAGTGAAGCTCCAAGACCAACCATTCATGTATACAGTGGTTGTGAACATCTAATTATTTGTAGACATGAACATCCTACATTTGTCTGTAAATTAATCATATTATCAATGCAGTAAGTGGTATTATATACTCAAAATGACCATCCATTATGTCTAATAAAATAACCATCCAAATACTTATAAAAACGAACATCATGTTGTTATAATAAGCCATATATGGAGTTAAGAGAAATTTTAGGTGGCTTTGATGGTTCTTTGATTGTGACACTTAATTTCAAGATCAATGAACAAATAATGGAAAAAATTCCTGTGTTAAAGGAGGTGAAGGAGATCAATAATTCTGTTGCTTAAGTTATTGTTGAGGATTCAGATGTTACTGCCAAGGAAATGCAAACAAAGCTACAAGTGTTGGAGAATCTATGTGCTGTTGTAAGAACTATGGTGGATGATATGTTTAACAAAGGAATGACACAAAGAACTCTTAGATTGAAGAAAGGATCCGAAAATTCTGTTGTTTGATTGATTGATTTGATTTCCTGTGTATAGTATTATAGTTTTATAAGATCTTTTAAGTTTTGTAATGTTTTCAAAGTGTATGATCCTTAATTTAACAAGTAATGTAAATACTAAAAATTTCATTGTATTATAAAACACTGTACTATAGCCAAGGTGTTGTTCTTGTGACTTATCTATATTTATACATGTCTCTTATATAAGAGTTTTAAAAATAAATCTTTCACTTTATAAATTTAGCATAAATCAGAAACAACTCAATCTTACAAATTTTTTGTTCATCGTTTGAGCTAATAAGCAATATTTGAAGAAATTCTAGGTAAAATGGACATAAAGAAAATGGGTAACAATTTTTATTTTTATTATGTTCTAATTAATATCTCTTAAAAAATAATCTAAAAAAAATTAGTTCTTAGAAATATCAATTCTACTGACATGAAAATAAATTTATAATATCTTTAAAATATTTTCAAATTTTTTAAATGAAGTTAAAAACTATAAACTTTCAAGGTTCTAAAAATATAAGTGGGAGATAAATAATTTTTTCTTGACATAGACAAAATTGAAATCAAAGGTTGAATGACTGAGGCATATTCTAGATTAAAATAAAAGGACATCAAAACATCAAGATGAATATGCAACAATAAAAAAATAAACTAATAATCCTTTTGATTTTTGTAGATAACTAAAGCATGGTTCATAATAACTTAAAACTTTCCTTAATCCCTAAGCCTACCCTAAAATGAGGTACAACTGATAAAATCTGAATCTGAAGTTTGTTAAAATCTGAAAAAAGAGCCAAATTCTACATTATATGATTTGATCTTGGGGGATTCAATTATGATCCTTTAATCTACACTGAAACTGCACAAATTATAACTGCATTAAATTAGTTTCAACTTTTAAGTTCTTTTACTTTTCCTTGTTGCAAGAAAGATAAGTCATAACTGGGATCAGAGTAGAGCAACTTTTTGACTCATTCGAAAATGTTTCTCTCTCGATTGCCTTCCTCTTGTGATTAACATCAGTTGGCAACCTGAAAACAAAAATCAAATATTAGATTAGAGTTTACAAAGCATGTAGGTACATGAACATAAAGAATAATGGACTTTATATACAGCAAAAATCATAAAATAGCATGATTCTTATGCAGCTTAGTTGTGAATTTGGAGGTCGAATATAGGTCATACCCTAAGTGCAATGCGGTGTCCGAATTTTCTCTTTTGTTTTCCATCTAGATAAGCAGTTAACATAAAGTAAAACACTCCACTTGCACTGACTATAAACATCTAAATCGTATGGAAATAACCATCCGTTAACAATGTTTCAATGAACGTTGCTCACCTTATTAGATTGTTCACTCTCGGCGACGAAATGGTTGGGAGCGTTTTCATGTGGCTTCAATGAATTGTGATCACCGACGAAAAATGAAATATGACACGGCAGTTAAACGACAGGGCACTCCATTTAAGAACGTCCACACGGCGATAGACGTATCAAAGGACAAACACTTATCATCCCTTTCTCTTGTGCCGTCGACGTTCGAAGGAAGGCACACGCCGACTGCGACGGAATCGTTCCAGGTCTGAGTTGATGCGGTGCCACGAAAAAGACCCACCAGATCGGTAGGCGCTGCTGGGCGTTCGCCGGTGTGGACAATGGCGTCAGACGGAACATTTCCTGATGAAAAAAGACGAGAAAAGGAGAGAATGAGGTACCGCCGCTGAGAGAGAGAGGGTCTTCATTATTGAATGGTAACACTATTCAAAAAAAGAATATTAATTTTTGTTTTCCTATAATTAACGCAATTCTAATTTATTTTAAAATTTAAATTAATAAATATTTAAAATTAATAAATTATCTATATTTTAATTTTAATTTCAGTTTAATCCTATTATACATATTATATATTAATAATATTGCCTCCTCATATTTTCTCTTTTAATATACATGTATCATTTGGCGTATATTATTACTCATAGAAAGTTAGCGGAAACGGTCAAAGAAAGTTGAAACGGTCAAGATTCAAGAAAGGCGTACTCTATAATAAACAACTAAAAACAAGAAAGTTGAGTGGTGGTAAGGCGACTAGCGGTGGCAAAACGGGTCGAACCGCCGAAACCGCCAAAAAAGGCGGGTCGGGCCGAGAATTTGAACCCGCCAAAATTTAAAAAATCGCCTAAACCTTACCGCCAAACCCGCAGGCCAGGGCGGGGTGGGGCAGGCTGGCCCGGCGGGCTGGTATCTTATTTTTTTAAAGGACATTTTTGTAATTTTACCTATCATATAAATAAAAAATTTTTACTCTTCCTTGTTCATCCTTCCCAGTTCCCACAATCAACACAGCCGGCCCTAATTTCCCATTTTCCCTTTCCACTTTCCCAGCTTTCCTGAGACCCTGACCTTGACTCCTTGAGAGAATGAGAGTTGAGAGTGAGACCCTGACCCTGAGTGGCTGAGTCGGTGAATACCTGTCCCTGAGACCCTGAGCATCGCCTCGTCCTCAAGGCCTCGACTTTCTTCAGCCCGTCGGTCTCCCAGTCGCCAGTTGCTGCCTCACCGAATCGCACTTCCTTCATCGCCGTGGTCTCCCACTCGCCGGTCCCTGTCTCGTGCGATTCTCGCCCGTCCTCACCTCTTCTCTCCTCCTTTGCCTCTCGGGTCTCGACGGTTCTGTGTCCGACCTCCGGCGGATTCTCGGCACCCTCCTCTCTTCTCCTCTACTTCTTGACGGCTGTGTTTCAAACTCAGTAAGTGAAGTTATTTATTTTCTTTTTTTTTAAATAAGGAACTGTGATTACAGTTTAGTGAGTTACTGAGTTTACCTATTCATTATTTTTTGTTATGGCTATATCATATAATCATGAATTATATTCATGTGTTTGTGGTTGACTGGTTCTAGACAGTTTATTTCATGCTTATCAAATTTTTTGTGAATTTGTTTAGGAAACTTGTTTTTGTGGTTGACTGGTTCTGGTCTTTTGGACAGCTTGTTTCATGCTTATCAAATTTTTTGTGAATTTGTTTAGGAAACCTGTTTCACTGGACACTAGATTTTGTGAATTTGTTTAGGAAACTTTTTTTTGTGGTTGACTGGTTCTGGACAGATTCTTTCATGCTTATCAAATTTTTTGTGAATTTGTTTAGGAAACTTGTTTCACTGGACACTGAATTTTGTGAATTTGTTTAGGAAACTTGTTTTTGTGGTTGATTGGTTCTGGACAGATTCTTTCATACTTTTGTGGACAGCTTCTTTCTCCTATTTTTAAAATGCTAATTAACTTCTAATTTATGAATGAATTCAAACATCGAAACTAGTTTGGTGGCTTGGTAGCTTGATTGAATATGCTATTGACTGTTTATTCTTAATTTCTTATTTATGTTGATATGCATTCTTTGATATGCATTCTGTATTTCTGTTTTAATTCGTTGCTTTAATGATTTTTGCCTTAAAGGGATGCTTGGTGTATTTGTTTTGAATTTTTGATTCAACATTATTGAAAATTATTGATGGTTTAGTTCCTCTGCTTAGCTTCTTTCATACTTGTTCTGATGTATTTGTGTTATTTAGGTTGAATTGTTGATTTTGCTATGGATTACCCTTTCTCTATGGAAGTTGATAGTGGAAAGTAACACAAAATCTTGAAAATATGGAAACATCTGAAACGGCAGAAGATATTAAAAAGAAAAAGACGAAGGCAACAACATCTGATGTGTGGAGATATTTCACAAAACTTGGACCTGGTGATGATGGTATAGATCGTGCTCAATGTGATGGATGCAAACAGAAGTTCAAGGCTGGTGGTAAACAATATGGGACATCGTCACTTAAGCGTCATTTAGACAGGTGCGTGAAAATAGACTTTGAGGATATTGGTCAAACTTTGATAGAAATGCAAAATAAAATGGGGGCTCTCAAGATAGATAATCATGTATCACGTGAGATGTTTGCTGCCTTTGTGATTGATTGTGATGTTCCCTTCTCTATTGTTGATAATAAAAAATTTCGGAATTAGATAAAATACATCAGTCCAACTCTAGGCCTGATTACTAGAAATACTCTTAAAGAGGATGTGCTGAAAATTTACACAAGGAAAAAAGAAAAGCTTAAAAGTACTTTAGTAGCCATTCCCAATAGAATTTGTTTGACTTCTGATTTGTGGACATCGATCACTACAGAGGGTTATTTATGCTTAACTGCTCACTTTGTTGATTTAAATTAGAAATTGTAAAGTAAAATATTGAGTTTTTGTCATATGCCTCCTCCTCACACGGGATTTGAATTGTCTTCCAAGATTTTTAAACTTTTAAATGAGTGGGGAATTGAAAAGAAAATTATGACTCTTACACTGGATAATGTATCTGCTAATGATACATGTCAAGATCATTTGAAAAGTACATTAAATATGCATGATTAGTTGTTGTGTGATGGGGAGTTCTTTCATATTCGTTCTTCTGCTCATATCTTGAATCTTATTGTACAAGATGGATTAAAATTTGCTCATGATGTATTGGATAAGATTAGGGAAAGTGTGAAATATGTAAGGGGATCGGAAAGTAGAATGATAAGGTTTAAAGAATGTGTTTCTGCGATTCCTGATTTGAATTTTACAAGTGGGTTGCATCTAGATGTTACTACTCGATGGAATTCTACGTACATTATGCTCGAAAGTGCTATCAAGTGTCGGAAGGCCTTTGAGTATTTGAAGGCAACTGATCATGCTTATAAGTATTGTCTTTCGGTTGATGAATGCGGGAGAGCTGAAAGGATATGTGAATTTTTATACCCTTTTTATGAAACTACTAATTTGATTTCTGGTACATCTTACCCAACTTCGAATTTGTATTTTCTACAAGTCTATCATATTCAATGTGTTTTGATGGAAAGTTTGAGAAGTGAAGATGAGCTTCTAAGGAGCATGGGAGAAAAGATGATGAACAAATTTAAGAAGTATTGGGAAAAGTATAGTGTCATTCTTGCATTTGGTGCTATTCTTGATCCTTAAGATTTCTACTTTAGAGCTTATGTATGAAAAGATTGATACTGAGACTGCAAAAGGAAAGGTGGAACAGGTGAAAAAGAAATTATACAAGCTTTTTGAAAAATATGACAAGAATTTTCCTCCAACTGTTGAAGCACAAGGACCTAGTATTCAGTCTTCATCCATGACCCATACTCCTGAAAGTGCAAGCAAGAAGCGACTTGCGATTGTTGGCGTAAGTACTGTTTAACATATTTTAATTCTCTTATATTATTGATTGTCATTATTCTATCTTAACAAGATGTGATTATTTCTATTTTGCTAGAAATTGATGAAACGTAACCATCAAGCTGAGGTCTCTAGTGGAAAGAATCCACTTGATACATACTTGGAGGAGCCACTTTTGTCAAAGGATTGCTTTGAAGATTTAGATGTTTTGAAATGGTGGAAATTATATGAGGGTCGTTATCCGAAGCTATCAATCATGGCACGTGATTTATTGAGTATTCCAATTACTACGGTTGCATCGGAATCTGCCTTTAGTATTGGAGCTCATGTCATTAACAAATATAGAAGTCGAATATTGCCAGAAAATGTTGAAGCTGTGATTTGTACTCGCAATTGGAATAAAGGCTTTGTTGATGGTAATTAGATTGTCAGTTACTAATTTAATATTTATATAATATTTAAGTATTTATATCTTGTTCTAAATTTGGATATTCTTCTAATTGTAGGTGAAGGTGAAGATGTGAATCCTCAAGGTGTTAGGCAGGTGGTGTTTCAACTTCCGAATCAGATTCAAATTTTATTGATTTAGAAGTTGATAATTGATTTATGTGGATTGATTTAAGGATTGTTTTGGGTGTCTTGTTAATTTATGAATTATGTTGTGTGTTTTGTTTAATTATAGTAGAATTTATGTGTGGATTATGTATTTGTTTTATTATTGTTATGCACTTAGCCACTTATGTTTGAGACTTTGATATTTATTATTTGTTATGTTATTTTTAATGAAAAGAGTTATAATAGTTAATTATAAATTTTTTATGAATTAATAATTAATTTAAGATATTACTTTATATGTTAAAAAATTAATTCAATAAAATAATTTTATTATAAAATAAAATAATTGTTAGTAGTTAGTACGATAAATTAAAAAATATGGTTAAATTTTTATATATAGTTAAAAAATATTTCAAAAAAAAAAAGAGGCGGGCTGGCGGCCCTTTGGCAGGACGGAGTAACAAGTTGAGCCTATATTAATTTGCCCCGCCCTATATTTGGATGGACTTTGACGGGGCGAGACGGGACGGGCCAGCCCGCTTTGCCACTCTAAAGACGACACATGGAGTGTGTGGTGTGCAAAGATCCAATCAAACAACGCCGAATATATAGCATTGTTTTCATTTCATGTGGTCAATGCTAAACTTTTCTGTCGGAGTTTTGTAAATAATAAATGCTACTACAAATTAAAACATAGTAACCAGCACAACAGTGCGCACGTGAATTCATCATGCACGCACGTGAGTAACACCACATACACTGCATCAATAAGTCCCAATTTATTAGATGTTCTTGTTCGTAATTGGACAATGCTGCTGCCACGCCTAATCCCTAGTAATAATACTGTAATATGATGTACATGTGTAGGTGCGTGTGTGTCATATTATTAATTAATTGTAGGCGTACATTGTTAACAAGAAGATACTATAAATAATTCGCATATATATACATGCAAAAACAGTCTTGAGCATAATGGTCATCAGTTTCAAATAATACAATGTTTGTGAACATCATCATTAGTTGAATTGAAAGAATTGTAATCTTGAACAGGGGCGGAGCCTCATACATTTGAAGGGGCAATGGATCTCCAATTTAAATTTTTTTATGTATATAACTTTTTAATTTTTATATTAGTCCTATTTAATTTTATTTTTTTTCGTATTCTAGAATTATATATATATATATATATTAGTCCCTTTAGAAAAATTATTCTAATATTTTTTATTTTCTACGGTATCTTCTAATCCAGAAGGTCAAAGACTAATCTGTCACGATACTAAACTCTATTTAAGGGTTTATTATTGGCCAATGAGTTACTGCATGTACAAATTCGAATTTTTGATATTTATTTAAACAGACTAGTAAACTAACTGCTAGGAGTGTTCGCGGTGCGGTTTGGATCGGTTTTGAGCCAAAAACTCATCTGATCCGAACGTTAATTTACTTGTGGTGCAGTTGAATTGGATGATGTTTTTAAAAATATCCGATCCGATCCGATCCAATTTTAAGAGGTTTGGATTGGATTGAATTTGCGGTTTTGTAAATTAAAAACATTAAATACATATAACAAGTCTCAATATCAAATTTTAATTAATTAACAATGACATAACAAGTCTCAACAATATCTTAAAAAGTCAACAATAACATAACAATAGAAATAAAATTATAGGTTAGTTAAAATAAATAAATAAATAACATTTTGGACATAAAATATTTATTAAATAATAATAATACATGAATAACATAAAAATGTATAATAAATTGAACATGTTATAAGTGTAATTGTAAATATAGTAATAAAATAATAATATTATAGTACATTGTGTGGTTTGAATTGGAATTGATTGGTTATGAAAAGTAGATCCGAAATCCGATCCGATCCAGCGGTTTCCAAAAAATAGAATCCAATCAAATCCAAATTAGTGCGATTTTAATCAATTTTCGGTTTAAATTGAATTAGATGAACGATTTAATTTAAATCGGTTTGGATTTAAACATCCATACTACCTGCTGCACGCTTGCACTGCACCAATCTAATTTTACTACCAAAGTGTCACTTGTTGACCAAGTAAACTAGCTATATCATATGCATTGGGCTCTTGTGTTTTGAAAGCACTTTCAAGTTTCAAGTCCATTGGGCTTTAAGTTAATTACCATCTATTCAATCCGCCGTGTAAGCTTCAAGATTTCACAGGTAGGGAAACCAAAAACTGCACATAGACCAAAGCACAAGAAAAATTTCTTATGGGCTTAATCTCACAAAGGCACAAACTACCAAAAACTAGAAGAAAATTGGTAATAGGGAAACAATAATTTTCACTGTTATGCCCAGAAAAATAATAAATTTTCAATTTTAATCTAAGCATACAAGAGAAATTAATACACTCGTAAATACACACTCAAAAGTCAAAAATGGTTAAAACCACTTTTGATTTTTTTTATTCTTAAAGCATATGAAAAATTAAAGAAAATATTATATGTATTTTTTAATATATTTTTCTTTTTTTTATTTTAGAAATCATTGATAAAAAAATAAAATAATTAAAATTTTATTTTAATACGTAGACTAGATGTGTATGTTTAAAAAAAAAGGTTTTTTTAATATATTTATCTTTTTTTTTTAGTCTAATGAGTTGAATAGCTTCCACTTTTAGACATTGCATTATCACAAATTCATGCACACTACATAATTACACATACAGCACTTTTAAAAATTCAATTCCTATCTTAGTCTCAACCAAATTTTAAATTTAAATCTAGTTGCTGATCACGAGATAAATGGATTGTTACTGCACCAAAAACTCGACCAATTATTTGTCTTAATCTGAATACAGCCATATCCCACTGCACAGTCACTTTATTTTTCATTTATTGCTCGATGCGTTCTTCAAATGTATGTGTAATTAATTCATCCCACGCCCCTTGTCATAACATTGCCTTCGGATTTTGGCATCTGCAGATTCGCTGACCAAGATAGAAAATATAAAACTATATCTTTTTTTTAATTAAATGGCAAATATATAGTAGTATTATATATAATTTAAAAACATTTTGAATTTTACTACCTTGTTTTTTCACGTGCTCTACATCTTTTCAGGGGTAAAAATTAAATAACCCGTTCTCCACCTCCACTTTTTTTTTTTTGGTATTTTGACCACACAGCTCTGCTCTGTCCCACTCAGATTTCAAAATTTGGAAGCTTGACTAGTAGCACCAACTCATATAGATCTCCCTGAACCATAATATGTCACTATATGCTGTTGCTTCCAATGTAGAAGCCTATATTCCTTTTACAATAATGGGCATTGCCTACAAATGGCATACCCAACTTTCTGGTGTTTTCTATTCTTTTTTTTTAATCAAGAAGTAAATTCCGTACAAAAATTTTAATTTTGAAAGGAACTACTACATTGATAACATAATAATACCAAGACCAAAAAAAAAAAGATATATAATAATACTGATAGCTAATTAGTTACTACACTGTGCTGTACATGAACGTAGTATTTATATATAAACCCTATATATATCTGCATGTTCCACCAAATCACAGCCAAGTTGGTCGTCGTGCAATTAATATGCACGAAAGAGATAGCTACCACATAGGACTTGGCCGTTAGAAAATATACGAATAAAGAAGAAAATAAAGTGTGTAAAAAAGTGCAATTAATAACGTAACGCATGATCGTTCATATTTTTTACTCACTTCAACAAGAAAAAAAATCATATTATTTTCACCCATCACGAAAGATTTGTATATTATTCAAGTTTTGATTTGTAAAGAAAAGAGAGGTGCGTCAAATATAAAAATGAACAGCTAGGTGTTTGTGGTACCAAAATATATATTAAGTTCAAGCAGTATAGGATGAAAAAACCTAGCATTTCAGCCAAAATTTTTGTTAGATATATAATTATTTATGTTGTATTCTTTTATTAATTAGTTTAATTTTTAAAATAAGTGATTTTATGATATGATATCAAAATTTTAAAAATAAAAAAATAATATAAAATAAATTAAAAAAATGTATTAAAAAAATCAAACAAAAAAGTTTTTGTTTAAAAAAATATTAAATATATATAATCATTCATATGTTATTTTTTTATCAATTTAAATTTTTATGATGAGTGATTTTATCACAATTTTTTTTTTATTGAGTGGTTTAGTGTTTTCATGTGAAGTACAAAAATCAAAGAGATTAGTCCGACTACAGTTAAAATGTTAGTTGTTAGGAAAATTATTTTACAATGAGCAATCACTGAGTAAAGCCAGTTTCAAGGAAGGATGGATGGCAGTAAATTCTGGTTCTGAAATCTGAACTACTGTGTTAGAAATTTAATGTATGTCTGTTGAGGCCAGTTGTCCAGTGAGTAATGGGTCGTCCCGTCACCATGTTTTTCCATATATGAATGTTCCTCTACATATACATTTATTGACTTCATCATCATCCAATGAATTTGAAAGGCACTTCACGAAACCATTTGTATTATATATTTCAACCGTAACTCTTCATTAGTTCAGTTCCATACATTTAGTATTCTGCTATATAATGTCTCCTTAAATTTCATTTTATACGACGAATTTATATACATGGTCCTTAGGCATTCCTTCATATCATGCATGACACTTGTGGCAAAAGTTAGAATATATTTGATAGGCAGAGACGATCAGAATATTTACGTGTTTATTTTTATTAGTTTAAATTTAAAAAAATATATATATAACATAGTATCAAATTTAAATAAACATGAAAAAAATTCTTATTTAAAAAATACATTAAAAATATAACTATTTATATACTTCTTTTTAAAAAACGTAATTTTACAACAATATTCATTATTGTAACAAACAATAATAATAATGACTACCGACAAGTGGGCATATATATGGCCCATTTTTCGCAGGGAGAGTAGATTATGTGTGATTATTTAATTTCTGATAATACTACTTTTGGCATGCATAAGAAAGTGCTTCAAGCTAAGGTATTCCTTCCTATTTATTTGTAACTAAGTGAGAAAGATATGTGAAAACACTCATTAGCTTAGCTTGTACCTAGTTAACGAAAAAGCAATCCTAGCAAAAATTATTCTTTAATTTCAGGGAACAATACTCCCTTTAATTTGTCTCTGCTTGTTTAAAGGTTTTCAGGAGTTTATGATCTAAATAACATGCATCACTCTTAATTATATTACTGTGGACAAAATTCGGATAACTATATATGTATTACTGCTTTTACATTTCTAGGTATACGTACTTAAAAATTAATATAATTAGACACAAAAATGTGTCTATATATACATTAACTTTCAAATCTACATGAAAAAATACAAGCAACTATATATTGTAAAGAATAAATAAATATATATCGTATTATTGTTCAAAAGAAAAAGTTGAGTTAAGAAAACAAAATATGCACATCCATCGGGTCCAATAATCAAAACTAATTATAGTACTCTATTAATGAACATCGTACACGTAATAAATTTTGGAAAGTACAAAAACTGTTTTGTTAATATGTTTTGACTAAAATGGAAAATGATTATTGCTGCAACGAACCTAGCAATTTAAACAAACGAGAAACGAAAACTAGGAAAAGGAAACCAAAAACCCTTTTGATTGTGTGTGATATATTGTCTTGACTAATCCACAAATCGAAACTAACATTGCCCACCACAGCTTAAGGGATTCAACATACAACAATATAGTATAATATATAGTTTACAGAAAAATGTAGTAATCCAGAGAATGAAGAAGCTAAGCACTGTAATTAATTAACATTGTTACCTATCATCAAGAGATCTTAAACTTCAGAATGACAATGAAGGTGAAAACAAATTGTTTTCATGTGAAGTTGTTTAAGTTTTCAAATATCAAATTCACATTAAGATAACTAACTGCATGTAACTCTTCAGCGAAGATGATGATGAATAATAGTGGCGATTAATTAAGGAGAAATGATATGTGATTAGTTAGTAGCAGGTTGACTAAGAAGGTTGAAGTTGGTTGGATCCTGAACAGCATTGATCCAACCGTACTGCTCCATGAAGGGGTTGGCAAGGGAGTGTGGTGGATACTGATCAATGCATTCATCCCACACATTCCTATCCTCAACATCCTTCATTACTTGCCACAAACAGCTGTTACATTTAAATCCCGCACCAAAGCTTATCATCAATACCCTGTCCCCTCTCTTGAGCCTCCTCTTAGCTTCCATGTACGCTAAAACATACCACAAGCTGCTTGCTGACGTGTTCCCAAACCGGTGCAGCGTCATCCTCGCCGGCTCCAGATCATACTCACTCAGATCCAAACTCATCCCTATCCCATCAATAACCGCCTTCCCTCCCGTGTGCAAACAGAAATGATCTACTCCGGTCTTTAAATTCAAAGGCGATTTATTACCATATTTTGTGTTTGTTGCTAGAGCTGCTACTTTAGGTGCTGACGTGACAGATTTAAATTTTCTGAGGAGGGAAACGAGTAAGAATCTAAGCATCTCCCTAGCTGGTAAAATCTTGGGGGATAAGACTCTTAAATTGTCAACAAAGGCTCTTGTTGCTGCCTTAGGGAGATTCTTCCCTAGGTAGAACCCAAGCCTACCTTCATCGTCCTCCTTTTGGTTGCAACAACCGTATGCATCATCTTTGGCGCCATGGTGGGTTCTCACCAAGCACTTGAGCTTGAATATGGCTTTATGCTTCAACCAACTCTTGTTACTCAAAAGAATAGCGCATCCTCCGGTTCGAAACAAACAATTGGCGAGGACCATGGATCTGTCGTTCCCTGAGTACCAGTTAGGGCTCAAGGACTCTGAAGTAACCAACAAAGCACACTTGTTTCTCTGCGACTTGAGAATGTTCTGGACTACGTCAAGAGATACCAAGCTTGCACTGCACCCCATGCCGGTGAGGTTGAAAGCCTTCACGTCGTCCCTCATCTTGTAGTGATTGATGATTCTTGAAGTCAGCGACGGGACTGACGGGAACATGGAGACGTTGACCACTAGGACGTCGATGTCAGAGGCGGAGACGCCGGTTTTGGCGAGGAGTTTGGCGATCGAGTCGTGGAAAAACTCGTCCATTTCCGAAACGGCGTCGTTTACGGTAGGGTTAGACTCGCGGCCTTGGAGGAAGTTCCTTGGAACGTAAGTTTCTTCGCCAATGCCGGAGCTGACAATGGCTTTGAGAAGGAACTTGAAGTCGTTGAGAGCCAAGGTTTTGTTCCTGGATATGATGCTGCCGCTGCATTGAGTTCCAAGCTTTCTATCATCGCCTGGCTTGTAGCATTGGTACCCTAAAATGTAGCATTCATGGTCCCTTTTGTGATTCACCACCTTCCACACAAGGAAGCACAAGTACAATAATGGCGTTACTACATAGAGTAGTATAGTAGTAGCAGTGAGGGAAGAGGAAAACAACTCCATTATAGAGATAGAGAGATGAGAAATGGATTTGAATTGAAGAGGGGGGAGGGGTGGTATAGTGATACTTTTATAGTAAGAATGAATGAATGAGGTCTCAACTGCCAACAAACTTATCTGAATTTCAATTGATTCCGTGTCATTCTTTAATGCAAAGAACTGGTCACACCTTGGGCATGCATGTGAAAGCCAACACTTTCCCCTTCGTTTTTTCAGTTTCTAACTCCATTATATACCATACCTCCATACCCAACATCTTCTACATACATTTTCTTCTTTTATGATATAATATTTTCAAATATTTATTGCCAGCAAATTTACGCTGTCATGCACGAGTTCGTTGTTCGAATTTTTGCGGTGAAAAAAAATATATGAAAGCCATTTATAATCTACAGTTAGTAGCTTACCAATCTATATATGTTTTATTCACATTTCACACTTAAGAAACGAAATAATATGACGAAGAAGGGATGGCCATTATGTGATATTATATATATAAAGAATATAGTCACATGCAGAGTGTATGTGATTAATAAATACTATTACATAGATATAATCATTCATCGGCTTTAATTTTAGAGTCTTTTTAAAATATTTGTTAAAAAATATTAATTAAAAATTATTAAATAATTTAACCTATTTAATTATATTATTATCTAATCGTTTTTGACTAATAATTTTACATATTGATAAATGCACCTAAATTTTTATCTTTTTTAGCTTTTAATTTCGCGTGAATATACCGTATGATTGTCGATCTACTTTTTATTATTGTCTGCAAAATGGCTCTTCACCCCTTATAGAATGACTTTCCACTTTCACGATTTATCCTGTCTACAACTGCGTATCATATCATACCATTGAAATTTACTATTCTATAAAATGCAAGTTTTGCCTCATATAGAAAAGAAAAAGCAACAGTGTTATTACGGAATAATATTTACTGGTACAGAAAAAATGATACGGGAATTGGAAGCGACAACTGTGTTTGGCCGTACGAGTAATAAACTTGGGTTAGGTTATGAAATTTAATTTTTCAACTAGCCTTGTTAAATTATTACAGACGCGCTTTCAGTCGTGCTTCTTTATATAGTTAAACTTGAAGAGCGTATAGGTATCTATATACATTATACGAATAAGTATTAGCTTAGCTATTTGCTATTATTTGAAACAATTGAAATTTAAGATCTTCAATTCCTAATAATTGGAAAATTTATACTACCAAGTGAAAAACAAGCTTCGTATAGACGGGGCACATCACTTTAGTTCATATAGCACATGCGCTCGGCATAGATGCCTTCACATGTTTCAATTAATAAGTGATTAAACGTAGACCGGCCGCGATAGGCATTAGACTACAATCAACATGAGATACATTGAAGAAGGGTAATATTAAGTAACTAATAATTTTTTTGAATAATATAAATAATTATTTATTTAAATTTTAATATTAAAATAATAATTCGTACATCTAGTAAAATGAATATTTAATTCATATTATTTAGTATTTTTATTATTTATCTATATTTTTCGATTGAAAAAATTAAAATAGTATATATGAATAATAAACAATCGTGTTAGGTATAGTAGTAGCCAAATAAAATACTAATACACAATAGTTAGTTAACTATTAATTAGACTTAAAAATTTAGATATAGTTGTTTTTACGTGAAATTATTAATTAAAAATCGTTAAATAATTTAATATATTTAAATAAATTGTTATTTAATATTTATTAGCTTCACATAAAATAATTACATACAAATATTCATCATAAATAAATAAAAAAACATCTAAAATGAATCCAATACTAACTCATCCTCACTCACTTAACTTTCGCTCTTTCATTTAATTGAAGTAATCAAAAAATAATTAAAGAGTAAATAAGTGTCTTGTTAAATAAATAAACAATTTCACTATGTTATCAACAAGAATTTTACTAATTTATGTCAATTTTTGTTTATAATTATATTTAATAGAAATATCTTTATGAATGTGTCTAATAAAAATATTTTTTATGATTGTATTTAGAGAATGTCTTTATAAATGTATTTTTTTATATATGTGTTTAAAATATAATAATTAATTATTGTTGGCAATAAATTGATAAATAGTATATTAGTACCCTATACTTTTCCATAAATTAATCGATTCCTCTAGCTAATCAACTAAAAGATAACTAACTAAAGCGAACTAATTAAAAAAAATTGTTATAAAAAAAGAAAAAAATATTTTTTTATTATTTTAATTTTTTAAATTTTAAAATTAAAAATACAAAAAATTAGTTTGAATTAGCTTAAGTTATACTTGACTTTTTAGATTTTTTAATTTAATATTTTGTTTTAAAATTAGCGGGTCTATTAAAAAGATTATAAGAAGAATATTGATTACTCATAATTTTTAGTGTATAAAATATTAGCCACAGCAATTTAGCATGGAAAATTACTCATATTCATCATAAAAAGAGGGGGGAAGGGACAATTTTATGTTGAACCCATGAGTTGTTAAACCGTATGTATTGTAGTTAAGTTATTATGAGAGGAAAATCCTGGAGGTCAATACTACTTTGTTATTATTGCTGTTAAATTGAGTTAATTATTTTTTAATTAATAAATACTACACAAAGTTATATCTCTTGCATTATTATATCCCCCTCTCCGGGCCCACCAAAGTAGGCACTGGGCAAGATTAACCTATACAAAAGTTAGCTTGATTTTCTTGTGTCTTTCTTGTTGTCTCACTCTTTTTTATGTATACGAGATATTAATGCCATTTATTTTGAGTTAGAATGAGTAGAGTTATTAGGGAGTGATGACTTGTTTAGACATCTTAATATAGGTCATGACAAGAATATCACAATAAAGCATTATTAAAATAAAAAAATTATTATTTACACATTAAAATCAACTACTAATTAAAATTAATTATTATGTATTTATAAATAATATATATTTAGTTTAACTTATTTTTAATATATATTTTATATTTAAATGTATATTTTATTTAGATAACTTAGTTAATGACCAATTATAATATACATTTAGTATAATTGTTTAAAGATAACTATTAAAAAACGATTTTTCTTTTACTAATATTATTAATCATCAACAATTTGCATTATTATTGTATTTTATATTATTGAAATTTAGAATTTAATTTTTAATATTTAATTAAAATTAATTAAATATTAACTAAAAATAATAAATTTTATTGATAACGACTGTATTTCTACACTCAAAATAAAATTCATTATAGCTAAAGGATAAAAGGAATGCCAAATTGCTAGTTAAATTATAAACCCATTTCATTTATATCTCTCAACTAATTATCAACAATTTGGCAACTGGATATTTATGAACGCAAAGATGCATCAGATTCTTTCTTACAGATAAGATTTCCATACACGTTCATATTTCTCCCTTAAATAGCAATATGCTTTCTATTATATTATCCGCTTTATTTGGTAAAATTATATTGTCTCTTTTAATTTAATTCTACAATCAATATTGTTTTAAAACAAGGAATATTACTATCATATATACTATACAATATGAATGTGATTGTTAGAAAAATAACTTTTCATGGTCTCCTTTTATTAATTTAAATTTTTTTAAAAAATAATTTTATAACATATATCAGACTTAGTTAGCATTCGATTTTTAATAACTCTAGAAGAAAGAATTTTAACAAGGATTGTTAGAGGACAGCAAAATTTATTATTTTTTATTATCAGCAGTTAGCCAATAATATTTAAAAACATAAGTTAAAAATATATTGCTGAATTATTAAATTAAAAAAATTAAATTAATAATTAAAAATATTGACAAAAAATAATAAATTATATTAATCATTAAGATTTTCTCAATTTTAATATAAAAATAAATAAAAAAATTTATTATTATTCTAATATACTTTTCAAATTAATTTAAGTGTTAGAGTATTTTTTGTAAATATTTATCAAATTTTCTTTAGAAGACGAAAATATGCTTTATCTTAAAAAAATTTTAATATCCTTTCAAAAATTCGGATATACATTAGACAAAGTTATCATGTAAAAACAGAAATATTATTATTTAAAGGGAAATATAAAGAATAAATTAAAAGATAAATCAATTTAAGTTTAGAAATATAATTGCAAAGTCAATAGTATTGATAATACAATATTCATATACTTGGATGTGAACATATACGTAACGTTCTGCATGAAAGTCGTCAATTCCTGTGCGCAACTAACTCATTCTAGTCAATCATCATATTTAATACCTTCATGCATGGTTATCTAACTGATATTACATAAATCAAGATGAGATGAAAGCTTTATTAGGGTTCTTTATCTTCATAGATTCAACGGATCAAAGTCAAATAAAACATTTGGGAAATAATAATAAAAAAATTGAAGTTAAGTTTTCAAATGTTAGCCTTGTACAACTTTTTCGAGCCAAACAGACATACTTATGGATTCACAAAATAATAAAATATACAATGATTACGGATTATGATCCAAGACATCACGTAAAATAAAGGTCCACTCAATTTATTTCATACATGACCCACATGAAGTCCCGATCACAATTAATAGTACTTACATATTAATTAATTACATGCATATATATACTCATGTGAAAAATGCATATATAAAAGATGATGTCATTACGTTTTCGTGAAAAGAACCATATTCGCCAGTGGATTACTGGATTGCTAGCTGTAGATATATAAAAGTGACACAATATATATGTACCAACTAGATGTGCATGCACCCAAAAATTGTCTTCCCTTGCTGAGTTTTCGATAGCAATTTGACAGAAACTACTTGAAGGAGAACATCAACAACTGTATCATGACCTAGCTCGTGTAAAATTCTACTACTTTCCAACATCAATGGCGTATTATTGACCAGAACAGTACTAGAGGGCCAACAACTTTTGTGTTTTATAATCATTAATTGACTATCAATAGTATTTTTAATGGTGTGAAATTACATTTAATGATAAGAGATCACTCACTTTTTTTATAGTTAAATGCTGGCTACAAAACACAAAAGTTGCTGGCCGTCTATACTTTTCTTTATTGACCATGGGCCAATACTCTATGGTGATAAGGCCCAAATATAAATAATTTAAATAAACAAATTATATGACTTAATTACATTGAATGTATAAAAATTTATTTTAACAATTTGATTAGATGCATAAAACCGAGCACCAATAATCATTATAGCTGACTAACTCAAATCTATATATAGAAGGAAAATCCATTGAATGTAAGGCTCATAATAACAATTAATCTCCCAAAAGATTAGCTAGTTAATTAATACACCTATATGAATAACCAAATCCGTTATACAGTATATCTAGAACGACTAGAAGAATCGAGCTAGCTTAGGTACTAACTAGCTCATGCATGATCAACATCATTTGGTGTGAAATTATTGAGCTGGCGGCAAAGAAGAATGGGGGCGCATAGTCTACACATTTCAATGTCCTTGTCAGCCATGAATGGGAAGCCTCGTTTTAGTTTCATGTCTACATCTATATACGTCTCTATGCTCTTTCGAGCTTAACTAATACCACGGTCTTAATGAACTTCTTGTTGGAAAAATCTGAAGTTCGGACAAGAACTTGTGAGATACCAGCAGAAATACTAAAAATAATTTTTTTATAACTTGTACATTTGGATAGATAATATTAAAGATACTTTAAATAATAAATATAATGAAATAAATTAAAATAATAAATACTAAAATTTTTGTTGTTAAAAAAAAAATCTAAAAGAGGGACAAAAATTTTTATAAACTCGCAATTTTTGCTTCTTTCCATTTACTGAACAAAATTACAAGTTGAAATTGTGGTCACTTAATAATGGATCAAGAACCAACAACGATGCTCTCTCAATCTTAACTAATACCTCCGTCTTAATGAACTTCTGTCCATGGCTGCTCCGTGCATCTACAGCTAGGTTATTAAGATCAATGCAAAAATGGTTCTCTTAATTTTTTGTAATCATTTCAGATTGAATATATAATACTAATACTTAGAGCATCTTCAATGTTAGATCTAATTTTAATTTTATTTTAGGTTCTATAAAATAACACAAATATTTGTGGGACTATATATCGTAAATAATAATTTAAAACTAAAAGTAAATTTTGTTTTATGCTTAGTATTAATCTAGTTAGAACTTTATATTATTTTTAATTATTATTTTATCAACGTAATTATACAAATATCAAAATTTTATTGATTCTTTATCAATGAGATAATGTATATCTAAAGTGATATCAGTTTTATTTCATCAATCAGCTCTAATATAGATTTTAATTCTAAATCAATTTATTTCTTAAAAAATATTAAAAGTGTGTTTTGTCAATTTTTAGTAAATCGATGGTGATTCGATATCTACTAGTTTGGAAGCGAAACATATTCCTCTTTGCAGATACCAATTTTCTATAAGTGCATCAAAGTGTCTCAAATTAGACAGGTATTGAAATAAAGAGTAAATAAGAATTTCTAAAAAGATAAAAGAAGTTAAAAACAACAAATTCGAAAAGGAAATTGGTTGAAATTGAAAAGGGTTGCATTGAAATTTAAAGAAAGCAGTAAAGGTGCCTTCGACTGGGTCAAAGGACTTTTGGCATGAAAATTAAAGGTATTGGAATATAAATTGCATTCGAAAATTAAATCATTGCTTGAAACATAAATTTGCTTGTGATCTTGCCTGCAAAATAGACCGGCTTCAACTATCTGGTGTCAACCGAGCTATATCCTCGGAGGTTGAATGTCCAACTCTTGAGTCCGAGCTTTTTCTTTGTGTTGTGGTGTGAAAGCACGAGCAATGAAGATGAGGAGGAGTGTATCTGCAAAGGCACTCCAAAGCTTAAGTCAGTATATTGTCTTGTTCGAACTCCTTCGAGAGATACTTTACCTTTCTTTATATAATGAGTTTTCTTCGTCCGTTGCGTCCTTGGTCGTAACGTCGGTTTCGGAATGGTCAATAATGTCATTGATTACTAAACCGTTTGTACGTCAGTTATGATAGGAATATTGATGTCACCGAGCTGTGGCTCATAAAATCCGAGTTGTAACGGGTGATAATGAGTTATAGCTCATATTGATAACGGTTATGAGACCGAGTTATAACTCATATTAATGACGACCATATCACAACCCCCAAGCTTAGCCTGAGGAGAATTTTTTTAATGAAGCAGGTTGAGCTTTGTGATGACTTATAACTCGGTTGAGTAAGTTGCTGAGTGAGCCCCAGTTCAACGTACTTTCATTAAAAGAAGTTTATTATTTGTGATGTGGGGAGTTGTGTCCCATTTTTTATCGAGGAGAGAGAAATATTAGTGATTGCATTAAAGGTTTGTTAGTTTCCAATGTGCCTTTCGTCGTTTGATGTGACTGAGGTAGTGGTTTTTATCATCTGGAACGTTTTTCGTTTTTGGGATTATTAATTTTGCTGCTTGGAGTCATACCTGGTTATTTTTTGACGTTTTGATTTTCTGCTTCTTTGCAAAGAATGAGTAAGAGAGGTATGATTTTGTCTATCTGCTTCTGATTTCCTTCTTTATTCTTCTCCAGTTTCAGTTTGTATTCTAGTTTTTGTTGTTTAATGGGTTTTGAAAAGGAGAAAAAGGATAAGATAGACTGGTCCTATGACTGGTTTAGGGAGGATGTGAAGTCTCGAGTCTCCTTGTTCCGTGATGAGGCTGCTGTAAAAGAGGTGAATGTAGCTAAGGTAGTAAGGGTTGGCTCTGGCGTTCAAGTTGAGTTGTTGCCATGTAGTGTTGATGATAGGGTTTATCACCGGGGGAGGGGGTTCGAGTTTTTCTATATGCACAGCTGTGTTCTCGAAGAGCTGAGAGTGAGGTTGCCATTTACAGAGTTTGAGTGTCAGGTTTTAAAACAATTAAATTGTGCTCCATCACAGCTTCATCCAAATGGGTGGGCGTTCCTTCGTTCTTTTGAAATTCTGATGGAATTTCTTGAAGAAGTGCCATCTGTTGATCTGTTCTTTTCTTTATTTCAAGCCAAGGGGGTGTGGAAGGGTGGTTGGATAAATTTCAATAGCACCCCAGGGTTTGGTATTTTCAAGCTGTATAAATCTTCTTTTAAGGATTTTAAGGAAATGTATTTCAAAGTTAGAGGCTTGGAAAAAGATTTCCCTTTTTACATTGATGAAAATCTGGCTGAGAAGTTTCCATTGTTTTGGTGCTCGGAACCTCAAAATATACTCGGACCGGAGGTTATATCTCCGAAAAATGTTTGTTTGATTGAGTTCCTGGTTGAAAATATTGATCGTAAAGATCTAAGTTCGATGTATGAGTTGCTGAAGTGGGAAGATGATAAAGATGCTATTTTAGAGTATTTGGGTGAGTTTTGGGATTTTCTCTGATGTGTGTATTATTCTTCTATGGATGTCTAACATGCTGTGTTTTTTGCAGGTGGTAAATATCCTGGTGTTTCAGCTGCGTCTTTGAGGTCCTGTTTTAAGAATAAAAATTTGGAGAAGGAAGTGTCATCTTCTAACCCTGAAAAAGTGGCTGTGACTGGAGAAGTTACTCAACCTCCTCGGGGTCGGACAAAAGTGATTTTGAAAAAGAGAAAGTCGGACGTGGTTGAGGTGTCCGAGAATGAAAAGGAACAAGGAGTCCCTTTGGAAGAAATACAGGCTTTTATGGGTAATCATAAGAAGCTTCATGAAATTTTGGAACAAAGTGAGTGCTTTTCTGTGTGGGAAAAGGAATATCCTTACATGGCTGTGGTGGACGAGTACTGCCAATCCTCGGCTGATGTTTCTCTTGCAAATGAGGTTGGTGACATGGCGATCGGACAGTACATACAGGTAGTAGCCGACCTTGTTTATACTGTTGTTGTTTTGGAAAATGTATAAACTTCTCTTATTATTTTTTCTAGGTTGTTGACTTGCGTCTGGCCAGTCTTGGGCATAGCCAAGAGTTAAAGCATAAGAAAGTTTCAGTCGAAAAAGGTGAGATTTTTTTGTTAAAAGAAGAATTGAGTTTGAGCATAAGTGCTGCTGCCGAGCTACAGACTCGGTTAACTGATACTGAGAAGTTGTTGAAAGAGACAAAAGACAGTTATGTTAGGGATGTGGAGGATTTGAAGAAAAAGGAAAGTGATTTGGCGAGCATGGAATCTCACCTAATTGAGGTAACTGCTCAACTTAAAGAGATGAAGAAGAAGAAGAAAACTGATGAAATTCTGGACTCTTTCGTCGAGGGGTTTGAAAGAGCACGCTTACAGGTGAGGTTTTTGGCACCAGAAGTTGATCTGTCCGAGATGGATCCTGGGAAAATCGTCTGTGATGGCCGGATGATCGAGGATGATGCTGACGCGGAAGATCAGGCTGATAATGTGTAATATGCTGTATTATTTTGTTATAGAGAATTTCATATGCGTGTTGAATATTTTGCTGTTGCATATGTAATAGATAGTAGTTTGTGGTGCTTTTGAACTTTTATTGCGTTTAATGGTATTGCTTTTTATTTAATAACAAGTTGTGCTTGATTGATCGGAAATTAATCTGAGAATATTTCCTTTTTGTTTGATATGACTGCCAAGTATTGGCAGGTTGTAACTAGACGAGTATTTTTGTCATCCGAGATATTAGGGGTGTGCATGGGCCGGGTGAAACCGGATTTGCTGTGTCCCAGACCCGACTCGAAATATGTACCGGGCCCATTTTTAAGACCCGAACCCGACCCTAGACCCGATGAAACCTATACCCTTTCGGGCCACAACTATACCGGGTGAAAACTGGGCCATTAATATTATATTACCTTGATACCTTCTTGTAAGTTAGCATGTAAAAATATTCAAATTTCCAAGACTCCAAGCATTATTTGACATGGTAAAATTCACTTAGAAAAATATAACAAGAACCAACTCTTCTCTAAAATTAAAGCATAACCATAATCAATACTAATATTGCCTAATAACACCAAATATTTAAATCAATACAAATAACACAATATTATGCATTAGTCTAAAGTCTTATGCATTTTAAATATAAAACATTAACTTATAGACTTATATATAATGACTAATAACACAAAATATTAAGGTTTACAATACTTAAATTCTACATAATAATAGCCATCATTCATCACTAATAATACAAAATATTTATTGTGTATGGTGACCGGGCCGATTTCGGGTGACCCGAGCTATGGCCCGGACCCGACCCGAAATAATGACCGGGTCTATTTTTGAGACCCTAACCTGACCCTAGACCCGATGAAATCACACCAAATTAGCTCCGAAAGTGTTCGGGACCGGGTCGGGTCTTCGGGCTGGGCCGGGCCATGCTCACCCCTACGAGATATATGGATGATAGATAGAGTTGTATTTGACTGACAATATAATTCGCATAGTTGTTAGTTAAATAGAACGAGATAATTTTTATTTCTCATCTATGATAAATTGGTGAACCTTTGAATATAAAGGTGCAGGTAGGCTTGCCTCGTTAAAACCTCCCCAAGCAAAACTCTTTGGGACAAAATCTTGGTAGTAGGAAAAAGAGTACAAGCCTTTCCCTGACTTTTAACTATTGAATTTGTTTAGGGAAGAAACATTCCAGGTATTAGGCAGGATTTTACCATCTATTGATTCTAGTTTGTAAGCTTCATTGCCGAGTACTTCTGCTATTCGGTATGGACCGTCCCAGTTTGCTGCGAGCTTCCCATGTGATGGTGGTTTCCGAGCAGTGTCTGTCTTACGAAGTATTAAGTCGCCTTTCACAAATGATCTGCTTTTTACCATTTTGTTGTATTGGCGAGCTAGTGCGTGCTGTGCCGCACGTTGTCGTAATGTGGCGATGTCTCTTATCTCTTTAATGATATCAAGTTCAGATCTCCGAGCTTCTTCTTGATTGTCGAGCTGGGTTCTGATTGAGCTCTGGGAAATCTCCAGTGGTATCATAGATTCAGAGTCATATACTAGTCTGAATGGTGTTTCTTTTGTTGATGATTGCGAGGTTGTATTGTACCCCCAAAGGACTTCAGGTATTAGCTCGGCCCAGAGTCCTTTGGCGTCATCTAGCTTCTTCTTCAGTGCATGTAAGATGACCTTATTTGTGGCCTCGGCTAGTCCATTCGTTTGAGGGTGTTCAACTGAGGCGAAATGTTGCCTAATTTTAAGGTTCTACAAAAAAGAATGAAATTTCTGATCTTCAAATTGGCGACCATTGTCAGTTATGATATGGTGAGGTATTCCAAAACGGCAAATAATATTTTTCCAAATGAAAGAAATCATTTTTTGGGACCGAGTATATCTAACCCCCATTGGTTGAAAGGCCAACTGAGATCAGAGTGATGCAGTTGCTCGGCGGGAATGTGTATCAGTGGTGCATGTTTCTGTCAATTGTTACAGGTCCGGATTTTGTGTTGGCTATCGTGCTTTAAAGTCGGCCAGAAGAAACTAACGCGGAGGACTTTTGATTTTAAGCTCTGAGAACCAGTGTGTGTTCTGCAGATTCCCTCATGTGCCTCAGATAATGTTATGTCGGCTTCGGGCTTGTTAAGGCATTTTAGCAATAGGCGAGTGTATCCTCGTCTGTATAGAGTTCCGTTGAGTAATGTGAAGGAACATGCTTGTCTTCGAAACTTTTTTGTATTTTCGACCTTTACTGGTATTTGACCTGTTTGTAAATATTGTATGAAGTCGTTCCTCCAATTCTTTTCTTGTGTAACACTTAACATATTTGTTAGAGTAACACTTGGAGATGTTATGGTGAATTGATGTAGTGTAGATAAGTCGGATTGTGTGCTTTCGAGCTTAGATAAAATGTCAGCTCTTTGGTTTTGTTCTTGTGGTATGTGTTGTATTTTAAATTTGGAGAATTTTGAAGTTAATTTTTTAACTAATAGTAGATATTTAGATAGAAGAGGATCCTTTACCTGAAAAAGGTCGTTTCCCTGCTGTACTATCAGTAAAGAGTCACAATATACCTTTATGGCCGATATTTATAGATCCAAACAAAGTCGGAGTCCGGCGAGTAGTGCTTCATATTCGGACTAGTTGTTGCTGGCTTTGAAGGCTAAGTGTAAGGAATGTTCCAATATAAAGCCATCTTCGGCCTCTAGACGGATTCCAGCTCCACAGCCCCCGTTATTGGAAGAGCCGTCCACATATAAAATCCATTGCTTTGTGTGGTCCTCTTCTTATGGTATTGTAAGCTCGACAATAAAATCGGCCCAGAATTGGGACTTAATCCGTCCTCGGGATTGATACCTGATGTCGAACTCGGACAATTCGATTGCCCATTTTATAAGTGTGCCTGTAATTTCTGGTTTGTGTAATACCTGTCTTAATGGATGATTTGTTCTGACATAGATTATATGGCTCTGGAAGTAAGGTCGGAGTCGTCGCGCCGAGAATATTAGAGCTAAAGCGAGTTTCTCTATCCTTGGATAGTTGAGCTCAGCGTGTTGGAGAGTTTTGCTGACAAAATATATTGAATGCTGAACTTTGTTCTTTTCTGTAACAAGAGCCAAGCTTATCGCCCAATTAGTAACTGATAAATATAAAAACAAATCTTCCCCTTAGAGGGGTTTTTGCAGGATCAGCGGATGTGAGAGAGTTGTTTTTAGTTTGGTAAAAGCTCTCTCACAGTCGTCGTTTCATTGAAATTTGGTTTTCTTTTTTATTGTTTGAAAAAAGGGAAATGATGTTGAAGCTAGGCATGGAACAAATCTCGACAGGGCGGCAAGTCTTCCTGTAAGGCGTTGTACTTCTTTGACTGTCTTTGGGCTTGCCATATCCAGAACTGCTCGGCATTTTTCTGGATTTGCCTCAATTCCTCTGCGTGTTAGTAAAAGTCCTAGAAACTTACCCCACTTGAATGGCGAATGCACATTTCTTGTGGTTGAGGCGCATGTTGTAGCGGCGTATTTTGCCGAATATTTCTGTTAAATCATCGATATGGTTTTTCCCGATCTGTGTCTTAGCGACTATGTCATCGACATATACTTCGATGTTTCTGCTGATCTGTTTGGCAAAGACCTTGTCCATAAGACGTTGATAAGTTGCATTTGCATTCTTTAATCCAAATGGCATAACTTTATAACAGTAGTTACCGAAATTAGTAATAAATGCCGTTTTGCTTTGATCGGAGGGGTGCATGAGAATTTGATTATACCCCGAATACACATCCATAAAACTTAAGGTAGCATATCCTGAGGCGTTATCTACTAAAGAGTCTATGGATGGTAAAGGAT